>NC_142402.1:1751104-1928604 GCF_059441095.1 Idiotropiscis lumnitzeri | reverse complement strand
AGGAACTGCCAGCACAAATCTCAGTGGAATCAAGGCGGACGCGCCAAGGGAGGGGTCTCTGTGTGGAATTGGAAAGTATCTTTTGGTGAATGAAAGTGTGAAAGAAAAAGTGTTTGTATGCATATGTGGTTTGAGTGAATGTTTAAGGGACGGGCCTCAGGAAAGAAACAGAAAATTGATTGAGGACACCAGCAAGCCCTTACAGTACTAGGGATGCAATGGGCGGACAGGCTTGATCAACCTGAATCCCTATTGCACTCCCAAGTATTGATTTTCAAATTGTTTTTGGAGAAAGATTGGAGTAATTAAATTCAAGCATCAAGTGAATGATTGATTGACGTTATTACACAAAATTTATGCAAAACTGAAAGTTTTGCAAGGAAGATAATTTGTCTCTTCTCACTGGCAATTGCCACACCTCCAGTTATCTCCACAGGTTTGAGGTGACATGTGACCAGAAGGCCAGAGAATGCTTCAAATAGCGCCTCACCACGCCCATCCCGGAGGTTCTCCTCAACAAGGAGGGAGAAGGAGAAATAAGATATTCTAATTTAGGGTCCACGGTACAGATTAAGATATAGTTGTTGCTTTAGCCTGCTCATGTGCTCCACAGGAGTTATTATTATTCACATTGGATGCGCGACTAGATAACACACACCCAGTCCAGGATAGGGCAAAATTTTCTTGGATTGTTTAGACCTTTCCATATAATACAGCACCACAACAGTGATACTTGAAATTAATGTTGAATTAGTGGCACTGTCTTTATGGAAAATTACTCACTTCACGCAAGGGTAGGTTGTTGGAGAGGAGATATTTCAGACACAAATGACCCTGAATGTTATTCTGATATTTTCCATTGTATCGTAGTTCATTGTATTTAGGACTAAGACATTGTAAAACACTGTTTGGAAGAACTTATAGAATACCTCAAATTTAAAAGCAAATGGGAAATAGATGTTGAAGCAACTTTAGTTGACCATATGTGAAAAATGTTAGGAAAACAAAAGACAGGCGCAAATTTAGAGTGACAAGGATCTTTCTGTCTCCCAGCAGGGGCACTAAAATAGTGAAGCCAGGATACTGGGTGCTTGTAAGAAGTTTGAAGATAAGACATTTGTAATTACCCAAGGGGGAAGGAGGCGTTAGTAACAGCTCTCACAGCTGTAAAGATAGCAGAAAGGTCAACATTGGTTTATTCGACACGTTGTAAAGAGGTCACGTTGGTTGAAATCTCCTACAAAGGAGACACCAGACTAAGAGGTTTATACAGAGTTACAAGCGGGACAAAATTTATTTAAGAGGAACTGTCCTCACTTGAGGCCGAGGCCGGACCTGCTGGCCAGCATGATGGTCACCAGCTGAGTGGGGACACCTCAGGTGAGATTGGCCGTGCCGTGCATCAGATATTTCTGGCCCGTTGGGGTCGATGTTGCTGTGTCTTTCAGGTGGGGAAGGGGGAGACAGGCCTGGTCTATGTGGCCAGGGCGAGACGTGAATAGAGTGTGACTTCCGGCAGTGACCCATCCAATAATGTTGACATTACACAGCTGTTCCAGTTGGCTGTCCACAAGGGCGTGCACCTTCCAGTGGCAGACATCAGGCGAAATAGTCCATCAATGAAAAATGCTAATCGGCCTAAGTAGAACACATTTTGTACATGATTTTGCATGACATCAGAAAAGGAAAATATGGGATTGGATTAAGGAGCGTGACTAAAAATTGTTGTACTTGCAGGTTTAGGAGGCCAAGAGAGATAAAAATATTAAAAAAGAGGAAGCAGCTAAGGCAGCCACCGACGCACGCGGCTCCCATTGGACCTGCTCCTTCCAGTTCTGCTGCTTCTGGGCTAGGTTCGGGTGACGCAGCGCCACAGCAGACTGGCGTCCAAAGCAGGCCGGTCAACGAGGTCGGGACCGCGGTAACAGAGGTACGGGTGGTTATGGACAGGGATTGTGAGTGGGGTGTGCTCTGGCTGCGGGGTGTGGGGTCACTGGGTGATGAGCTGTCCATGCCGAGCCACTTTCTGGAATGTGCCATCCTCCGGTGCCATATCTGTCACAAAGAGCTCCACCAGCGCAGGGGGCGCCACCGTTACCCACTCCCAACGCACTTGACACAAACCCGCTCGTACCCCATTCCATGACAGGGGGCAGCGGAGCTTCAGCGTTCGAGGACTAGCAGGTCCTAGCATTCCGGGGACGGTGGATGGACAAGTTTTCGATGGTGCTGGATATTGGGGCGAGCTATGAGCTCCTTCCGCAACCCCCACTGAGCCATGTGGACTCTCGGGATTGCCTGGGTCACTGCCATTGACTGAACGAACGCTGGAATTCGGGTGGCATTCCCGGATGGGACTGAACTTGACTGTGCACATCCCACGGAGGGAGCATATGTCGTGCTCTCTTCCTTCCCCTTGGCTAAACTGAACTGAAACATTTGAGGGCAGCTCTGAAACCTGGTTCCCATCCTCCCGCGGTGGGTATGCCCTGTTCCTGCTCTGGTCTGAGTGGTTTAGCAACCGCCACCCATTCAATTCACCAATTGACATATCACATTGTACATGTGATCACAAACATGATTTGGTTTATCAAAAATGCACTCATCCAAATTTAGTCATGAGTGCATCTTGCGTTGGAATTGTATATTTGTTATGTCTGCCGGCAATGCCTCGCACGCGTGCCTTGTCCCTGAGCAGCGGAAATGGTATGAATTGTTTACTTTCGCCGAGCCACAAATCACATTGAATATTGATGCGCGTCATCATACTAAAGATCTAGACCCCATCGTTGTTGAATACTCCGCGTCACAATCGGGAGATCATATTTCAGCACCGACTACAAATTCTTTGGTTTTGGGAACATTACTAAATGTCGAAATTTACAGAGAGGGGTCGCTCGGAAGTGGTAGTTCTGTGTGTGTCTCTGCTAGAGGTGTTGTGGACCCAGGGCCCGACTGATTTGGGGCTCGGCTCCACAGCTCCGCGATTGTTTTTACTGTCTCTACCCCCTCCCCCAGTTGACAGAATCAGTGTGGGCACAGCCTGTAGGTGGATTGAGCCAATCATGAGACAATAGGAGGTGAAGACTGCAGCGGTCTTGGAGCTGTCTATGTCTTGTAGAGCACCTTTTCTTCCCGTAAAAAAAAAAAAAGAAAAAAATAGAGGTTTAATTCGGTATCTGCGTTATTAGAGTTTTGGGATTTTTAATTTTAAGCATAAATGGTTACTATTTCATTTGGGTTGCTTTAAAATTTGTCAATTAACAGTCGAAATTGGAGCGTTAGCTCGAGGCTTAATTTGTAATCTCGGAACACAGTTAGATATTTGAACTCAGTGAACTCAGCATCACTGGAGTCGGACATCACTCCGTACATCAACCTCCGGGTGCTTTCCCGGAGGTGGACTCAATCTCGCTGGTAAGGACAGTTTAGAGTTCTGGCTAGAACCTCACACGCCATCCAATTGGGAACTACAGAAGAAACGTGGTGGTACCAAGGCATTGGAGGGTCTGCGCACGCTAAGTAACAAAATGAAGGAGCACTCAGGTGTGGACACCAGTTGGTATTCTGACTGGTTAAACATCATCTTTGGTAAATATAAAAGCCTGATTGCATCAGTACTGATTTCTATCGCTGTGTTTGCCGCTATTATGGTGTTATGCGGATGTTGCTGTATTCCATGTATCAGATCATTAACTGTTAAGACAATAGAACGCACGTTGGGGCCACTCCCTCCGGGTGGTCAGTACATGATGATCCCTCAAAAGGACCCCCAGGAGGCGGAGGTAGCCGTGGCCCTCCGGGAGTCCAGGATGTGAGTATGGAAAGATGGCCTCGGGGACCTGAGGCCATAAGGAGGGAATGAAATTTTCTACTAATTTTATACTGGAATTAAAGTTTCTACTGATTCTTATTCTTTTACTAATTGTTTGATGAGTTGTAGCTTATGGCTAGTGATTTTTAGCTTGTGTTTAACAATAAAATAAGGTGTTGAAGTGATGACCTCAGATGTCTGAGGTCATGAGAGGGATTAAAGGATAATGTAATCCTGGCAGTCATGAGCTAAACACAGAGCAAATGGTAGACTGCTAGGAGCCACCAGCATGACTTTTGTTGTCCTGGCAGGAAAGTCTATTGTTTCAGAGGTGTCTCGTTCACACCTCCTTTGTTGGAGCCTTGATCCAATCTTCCCGCATTCCTCTCCTGAGGGTCTTGTCATTAGCATGGGCCAAACTTCGGTTACACTTAAAGGATTTCATACATTTGTCTATTAAAGGAATATAAGAGTTTGAGCTTAACATAGTTCATTAGATGTTGGTGCATCCAGTGTAGGAAAATGTGATATTGTAAAATGCTGAGAGTGTGACTGGTGAAGCGAAACTGGTCGCGGGGGTTGTGCAAGAATGGAATGTTTTAGAAGCAGAAGGTGCTGAGCGAGACGAGATGACTCCGGGAGTAGTGACTGAAGGAGAGGCCATCGGGGGATAGCACAAGCAGGAGGAGTCGCCACGGGATTCGGCGGGATAAGAAAGACCAATGAGAGCAAGCTAAAGTTAACTGCAGGATACACATAGCCAATAGAATCATGCCAGGATGCCTTTGTCTCTGTGCCATTTGCATATTGTATAGTATGAATCATTACTGGGCAACTCGGAGAACACATTCGCTGGTTGCAAGAGAGGTGTAGAGTTGTATTGAGAGGGACCCGAGACCCAGGTGCCATGTAGAAATCTGTGTATTGGGAATAAACCCACTTGTGCGTGAAAATGCCGGCTTCCTGATACCTTTCTATTGCAGAACGAGCGCGCATATTGTTGGATGAGTGAGAGTTGGGTAAGGTCGCGAATTGGAGTCAGATTACTAACTTGAGTTTACATTGGGTTAAAATTAAATTCTAACATTGATTTAAAGATAAATTCCAACAATATGTATATATATACACGTATATATATATCTATATATATGTATATGTATATATGTATGTATATTTGTATATATGTATATGTGTATATGTATGTATATGTATGTAAATGTATATATGTATGTATATGTATATATATATATATATGTACATATATATATATATATATATATGTACACACATATATATATATATATATGTACACATATATATATATGTACACATATATATATATGTATATATATATATATATATATATATGTACATATATATATATGTATATATATATGTGTGTATAATTATATATATATATATATATATAATAGGATATATATAAAAACACATCACGTTGCTGTTCTGCAAGGTAAGGGTGGTCGTGTGTGTGTGTGAGAGTTTAGAATGGAGATGGCTCTTGGAAAGAGACTGTTTCTCAGTCTATTGGTCCTTGATTTGATGCACCTGTAGGGCCTGCCAGAGGGCATCAGGTCGAAAAGGTGTGAGTTTGGGTGGGTATTGTCTTTGACGATATTGAGAGCCCTGCTGAGGCACCGGGCGGTGTAGATGTCCGACAGTGAGGGGAGAGGGCAGCCAATAATCCTTTGCGCTGTTTTGACCGTCCTCTGGAGCCTCACTCTGTCCGCCTCAGTGCAGCCGCTGTACCAGGTGGAGACACAGTACGTCAGCAGGCTATCGATGGACGAGTGGTAGAAGGCCAGCAGCAGCTTCCTGTCCAGGTTGAATTTCCTGAGGACTCTCAGGAAGTGCAGACGCTGGTGGACCTTCTTTACCACTGCTGTGGTGTTATGTGTCCAAGAAAGGTCATCGGAGATCTGTACTCCCAGGAACTTGAACGTGTGGACCCTCTACACACACACGCCTTTGATGCAGAGGGGGGGGCGGCACCGTCTTGTTCCTCCTGAAGTCGATGACGATCTCCTTTGTTTTTGCAATGTTGAGTTGCAGTCTGTTGTCTTCGCACCAAGCCGTCAGTCTCTGGACCTCCTCTCTATAGGCTGCCTCATCACCTTCCGAGATCAGACCGACCACTGTCGTGTCGTCAGCAAACTTGACGATGGTGTTGTTACCGTAGGCCGGGCTGTAGTCGTAGCTGTAGAGGGCGTATAGGAGAGGGCTCAGTACGCATCCTTGAGGGGAACCGGTGCTCAGCGTACGGGTGGAGGACGTGTAGGGGCCGAGCAATACAGTCTGGGGTCTGTTGGTCAGAAAGTCCTTAATCCAGATGCGTGTGAGGGCAGGGAGGCCGAGAATGTCCAGTTTGGCGACGAGGATGTCCGGGATGATTGTGTTGAATGCCGAGCTGTCGTCCACAAAGAGCATCCTTGCATAGCTCTGCTGTTGTTCCAGGTGGCCCAGCACAACATGCAGAGCAGTGTCGATGGCGTCCTCAGTGGATCTGTTAGCCCGGTATGCAAACTGGTAGGGGTCCAGAATGGGAGGAAGGCAGTCCCTGATGTGCTGGAGAACCAGCCTCTCTAAGCACTTCATGATGACTGGCGTGAGAGCAACAGGACGGTAGTCATTCAGGAGGACTGCGTGTGACTTTTTGGGGACAGGAATAATGGTGGAAGTTTTCAAGCAGTAGGGGATGACTGCTTGAGCCAGGGAGCGGTTGAATACCCTGCAGAAAACATGTGACAGTTGGTGGGCACATGCTCTGAGGACCTTGCCTGGTATTCCGTCGGGTCCAGTAGGTTTCCTGGGGTTAATAGCCAGGAGCGCGCGCCTCACATCGTGTTCCTCTACGGTGAGTGCGGGGGAGTTGAGGCATGAAGTGCGGGGGTGTGACGGTTGGGGCAAGTTAAAGCCAGCGATGCACTCGGCTCTACAGAGGTCGTGCTGCTGCCTCGGAAGTTGGTGATGCTCCGTAGACCCTGCCACACCTCCCGTGGTCTGTTGCTGGCAAGGTGGGACTCCAGCCTCCTCTTGTAGTTTGCCTTGGCTAGCTTGATGCCTTTGCTCAGGTCAGCACGAGCCACCCTGTACTGGGCTTTGTCGCCTGACCTGAAGGCAGAGTCACGGGCCTTGAGGAGAGAGCGGACCTGGCTGGACATCCAGGGCTTCGCATTTGGGAAGGTCCGTATGGTCCTGTGGAGGGACACAGTTTCCATGCAGAACTTGATGTAGTCCAGTACACAATGCCTGTAAACATCAAGGTCCTGATGATCAAAGAGGTCCCAGTTGGTGTCTTGAAAGCAGTCCTGTAATTCACTCATGGCGTCATCATGCCAGGTTTTCACAGTCTTTGTGGTGGGCCTGAATCTGCGCCTGAGAGGGGTGTACGCAGGTGCGAGCTGCAAGGACAGGTGGTCTGACTGGCCGAGGGGGGCGAGTGGGAGGGCCCTGTATGCGTGCTTGATGTTCGAGTACACATGGTCGAGAGTGTTGTCTCCCCTCGTTGGGCACTTGACATGCTGGTGGAACTCTGGGAGTACAGTCTTTAAATTGGTCTTATTAAAGTCCCTCGCTACTATGTGAACACCATCAGGGTGGGCCCGCTGATGTTTATTGATGAGGCATATATATATATATATATATATATATATTAGGGCTGTCAAAATTAAAGCATAAACTCAGGTGATGAATAATATTTTTTTTTAACTCAGTTAAATATTTTAACTCAACTCAGTTTTATTTACTTCAAAAATAATTTGCATACTTTGCAAATATTGCGCCATATGAGCTGTAAATATTTAGCAAGTCTCAGAACAAAACACTGTTCAAGTTACCACTGGGCCTTGCAAACCAACACTACTGCGGTGTGGCGCTTGTGGGCAGATTTGAGAAATGTTTCTAAGAAGAAAAATGCCTGGAAAGATGTCTCCATTTAGATCGTATTCAAGAATCCAAGAAAGCTATTAGAACAGTCTTTGAATTAAATATACTTCCTATTTGGTGATTTTGAATCAATTCCAAGATATTATTCAAGTAAATAGCTGTTACGAGCTTCGCAAACAATAGTAATTGAAAAACGTAATTAATCGCGATTAATCCTGGAATTTTTTGTGATTAATTAGTTTCAAAAATTAATCACTTGACAGCACTCAAATATATATATATATATAAAACGGGATGCCTGCTGGGTGAGAGGCATGGTCCTAATGTCCGCTACACAGCCCGCCGCCCCCCCGAAGGTCGCTCAGAACGAAAACCTCACAGGGGGCTTTACTAGCCTGCCACAACGACTACGCGGGCCATCCTTCAGTGGTGCAGTTGAAACCCGGTGGGCAGGGGGGCCAGGCGAGACAGGAGTGGGAGCATGACACTCAACGCCGTCGCGCGGAAGTCAGGGCGTGGACTTTGGAGGGCGACCGCGGTGAGGGACCTGGGCCGCCATGAGCACATCGCCTGCAACCAAATGAGCTGGTTTTAGCCTATCTAACGAGACGCACTCCTTTCGCCCACACATATCAAGCACAAAACTCTTATTGCCGTGCTCCAGCACCCGAAACGGCCGTCATACAGTGGCTGCAGGGACGAGCAGTGGGCATCGTGGCCTACAATAACAAAACAGGCTGAGATAAGCGTTGACGGCACAAATACCTTGGGAACGCAGTGGTGAACCGGTGCAGGGGTCAGGGGCCCCCCCGACAAAAAGGAAAAAGTCAGCGCGTCTGAACCGTCTTGCAGAAATTCACCAGGTACACGAAGTGGCTGACCGAGCACCAACTCAGCAGGAGCGGCGTTAAGATCTTCCTTCGGCGCAGGACGTATCCCGCAGCGCAGCTTTAAGCGACCGCTGCAAACGTTTGCACAAACCGTTAGCCTGTGGATGGTAGGCAGTAGTTCGGTGCACGCGCATACCCAAGGACTCTGCCAAGGCTGACCAGAGCTCGGATTCAAACTGAGGGCCCCTGTCTGAGGTGATATCAGACGGCGTGCCAAGACGCGCGACTCAGGACGACAGAAACGCACGGGCTATGTCTACCGAGGTTGTGGAGGACAGAGGAACCGCCTCTGGCCACCTAGTCGTCCGGTCTACCATAGTGAGTAGATGAGTAAAACTCTGCAAAGGGGGAAGGGGACCTACCAAGTCGACGTGCACATAGTCGGACCCCCTGGTCGGAATCGGAAAAGGTTCCAGGTTCGACCTGGCGTGCCGGTGGACTTTGGCGCGCTGACATGCTACGCAGGCCGCTGCCCACATCCTGACGTCCTTGGGAATCCCGGGCCAGACAAACTTGGCCCCAACCAGCTTGACTGATGCACGGATGCCAGGGTGTGACAGGGAGTGGATCAAATCAAAAACTCGGTGACGCCATTCCAACAGAACCACAGGACGGGAGCGGCATGTGGACACATCGCAGAGGAGAGCAGGGCCACTGTCACGCAACACCACCTCCTCAAGCTTAAGAACCGTACTAACTGCCCTGAGGTTGCGGATGTTTGGATCATCGTGCTGGTCGGCAGCCATTTCTGAAAAATCAACCCGAGCTGGACTGGACACACGATCGCGCGCGATAAACAATCAGCTACAGGTACAGACTTAATGGCCACATGCTGAACTTATGTCGTAAACTCGGAAATGGCCGCTAAGTGCCGCTGCTGACAGGCCAACCACGGTTCAGTAAACTTTGACATCGCAAATGTAGGTGGCTTATGATCCACGTAAGACGTGAAACGGTGTCCTTCTAGAAGGAAACGAAAGTGGTGCGTCGTAAGGTACAATGCCAACAACTCTCGGTCAAAAACACTATACTTGCGTTCGTTATCCTGCAGCTTACGACTGAAAAACGCAAGAGGCTTCCACACATTTGCCACGAGCTGCTCAACCACTGCTCCAACAGCTATAACAGAAGCATCTGTAGTTAAGGCCACTTGCACAGTCGCAATCGGGGGGACCAGGAGGGTCACAGTTCCACGTCCTTAGCTTGTTGAAAAGCCTGTTCCCGCCACGGAGACCACTCGATAGTATCATTAGCCTTCTTATTTTTCAAGGCATTGTAAAGAGGCTGCAGGAGGTGGGCTGCACGCGGAAGGAACCGGTTATAAAAATTAACCATGCCCAAAAACTCCTGCAGCGCCTCAACTGAGCGGGCGGCGAAAATCCACCACCTACTTCACTTTGGCGGGCAAGGGGACCGCGCCCTGTGCTGAAATCCGGTGGCCCTAGAAATCAATCCCAGCCAGACCAAATTGACATTTCGCGGGGTTAACGATCAGGCCATGTGAATCAAGACACTTGAAAACCTCTGTTAAGTGCGACAGATGTTCCTCTGGTGAAGGACTGGCCACCAGAATGTTGTCAAGATAGACGAACACAAAGTCGAGGTTGCACAACACAGAGTCCATCAATCTTTGAAAAGACTGTGCTGCCCCCTTCAGTCCAAAAGGTATGCGCAGGAATTCAAAAAGCTAGAACCGGGTTATCACCGCGGTCATGGGCACATCCTCTGCTTGCACAGGCACCTGGTGGTAACCAAGGACCAAGTCCACTTTGGAAAAAATGGTGGTGCTCGCCATACGTGCGGAAAAATCTTGAATGTGTGGAATGGGGTAGCGGTCATGCGTGGTTACATTGTTAAGGCGACAAAAATCACCACAAGGCCGCCAGGAACCATCACTTTTAGGCACCATGTGTAAGGGCGAGGCCGACGGACTGTTAGAACGCCTCACAATCACCAAACGCTCCATTGTAGCAAACTCCCCTTTTGCTATCGCCAATTTGGCCGCATCAAGGCGACGCGCGCAGGCAAAAACTGGTGGACCAACGGTGGTTATGAAATGCTCCACCCCGTGTTTAGTGTCGGCGGTGGAAAAAGCTGGAGTCGTTAGCGACGGAAAGTCTGTCAGCAAGCGCTGATAAATGTCACCAGATGCCAAATAATTTGCATGCGTTAATGGCCCGGGTCCCCCAGCCTCACACGGAAAAGTAGCGAAAGACACAGCGTCAATCAAACGGCGGTTCGCAACATCAACGAACAGTCCATGTGCACACAGAAAATCTGCGCCGATAATGGGAACCAAGAAAGTTCCACTGGAAATCACGTCCTTGGAAGCACACAGTCACCGACCTGGAACCAAAGCTGAAGATGGGCGAGCCATTAGCTGCACACAGGGGTGGTCCGCAAATACCGCCCGCCTTGTCTGCGGCGGAGAGTGTAAGCAGCCTGATTTGCGACCCGCAGTCCACCAGGAAACGTCTTCCAGAGGACGAGTCTGTGATGTAAAGCAGCTCGCTCTCTTTGCCGGCGCCCACAGACGCTACTGAACGCCGGCGTTGGAGTTTCCCGGAGCCTCGTAGGTGCAGGGGGGAACACAACGCCGAGCCTTGGCGCCGAACCGCTGATGAAAGAAGCAAAGAGAATTTCTCGCGCCGCTTCTCGAACGACCACTCCTGCCACCGGTGACGGATCCACGTCTGGTGTCGCCCCAAGGGTGGAATCGCCCGCCACACTTTGCACGGAGAACCGTCTTGTAGCCAGCAGAACTCGATCCGCTTCCTCAGCCAAGCCTTGATAATCGCCGGTCGCCAGACAAGCGGAGTTAGCCAACACCTTGGGGTGGCCAGAGGGTGGCCAAGGCTATTTCAGGGGTTCCACAGACTTTAACAATAAATTTGTTTCTTGACTTATCAATTGTCATCAGAGTGTCAGATGTTTAAATGTACATACTAAGCACACGAGAGATGAGATTTAGGTATATTTTAGTTTTTTATTAATGCTGAAAATGGAAAACAATTTGGCAACAAATTTTTAAAAATGCATTAGTAATAACTATTTTTTACATAAATGGTGAAATTGCACCAACCCATTCATTGTTAAGGATCCAGAAGCAAGACAATAACTAACTAATCAGCAAGTTTCAGGTAAGTCGACCTACCATCGGGTCCTCTCGGTTGAGCAAAATTGGTACTGGGTCCAAACTGTCTCTGGGTCTGGCTCTTGTGGCTCATCGACAGCCTCATCCTCACAGGCCTCGGAGGTTTCCTTCGGTGGAACTACATTGTATTGTGTCATCAAAATAATACAATACAATACAATAAATTTATTTCTATAGTACATTTCACAACAGCTGGAGCTGTGCAACTACCATCAAACAACAACTAATCAATAACTGACATTTCAAAAGACCTAAACCTCAACTTAATTACTGAAGTGAGCATGTGACCGTTTCTGTCTCTGCGCTGACCTGATGGTGATGGCTGAGCTGAATTGTGCATTCTCTCGCCGGACTGGTCCCAGGACAGACGCTGCCACCTTTGGCGATGGGTTGTGTCCATCACATTCTCTATCTCTCCTCTTACTATCCGCAAAATTGGACGTCACTTTCGGCGCGACAGGACGTCACTTTCGGCGCGACATCTTTTCCTCCGCTTTTATCCACCGGGCGAGTAAACGCAACTATGGTTTCGTGCACCACCACATGCAACACTTGCACCATTCTCATGGAAAGACTCTCCCTGCTAGAGGGACGTGTCCGCCAGCTAGAGCAGAGTAATGTGGTAAGCGTAAACGTGGCGGACACGACTGTTAGCACGGGTTGTAGCCAACCTGCTAGTCTGGTTAGCATTGGCCGTAAACGGCTTGCTAATCGCGGTGAGCCTGTTAAGACACATAGCAGTTCCATTCCACCTCGGTCTCATGGCTCCCGCACCTTAGTGATAGGTGACTCCATTACCCGCAACATTAAGCTTGAAAATCCAGCCACAGTAATATGTATTCCTGGGGCCAGAGCACCCGACATAGAAGCTAATCTTATGGAGCTAGCGCGCAAGACACCTATACACCAGCGCAGTGCAAACAACGCTAGCTATTCAGATATAGTGATACACGTTGGCTCCAATGACACTAGGATGAAGCAATCAGAGATCACAAAGAAAAACATAGCAAGGACTTGTGATCTCGCCAGAAAGATGAGTCGGCATCGAGTAATTGTCTCTGGCCCCTTGCCTGCGAGAGGCAATGATGAGAGGTTTAGTAGATTATTCTCGCGAAATAAGTGGCTGGCTAGTTTTTGTAGTGAGCAGGGACTGCAGTTTATAGATAACTGGCCTTCTTTCTGGGGCCGACCCGACCTGCTGAGGATGGACGGCCTTCACCCTAACTGGGAAGGTGCCATCACTCTTTCTAGAAACATAGATTATTGTTTGAGCCTTCCATGACTATTCATATTAGAGCAGGTCGGGCTGCAGGCGAATAGTGAGCCTGTAAGGAAGGGTATGGAGTCTGTAAGGCTAGAGCTAACTAGCGCTATGCTAGACTTAAGACAACACACATAGCTTTTCTTCTAGATTTGAGCGCTACACACCATACGCTGTTACATCTCATACTGATATAATTTCTACTGAGGTGGCAATACATGATGGGTTTAAGCATTCCTCCTCGGTCGGTTTTATTGACGACGAGCCGTTCTCTCAAAATAATAGCACTCGAAAGCTGGTAAATAACTATCGGATTCCGACCGTCAGAATTTCTCGCCGCTTTTATAGTCGCTCGAGGTACAATCCGGGACCTAGGCAAGGCAATCTCCTTAATATTATGACCAGGAGTCCTGTTGCGCGGAATAACTTAGATAGACCTATTTTACTGAAACTCGTTTTTTTAAATATTAGATCGCTTTCATCGAAAGCCTTGTTAGTTAATGACCTTATTAGAGACCATAATCTTAACATGATTGGTCTTTGCGAGACCTGGTTAAAACCGAATCAGTTTTTACCGCTAAATGAGGCTTCGCCTCCAAACTTCGTGAGCTCGCATGTTGCGCGCCCTCAAAAGAAAGGCGGGGGTGTAGCCCTCATTTCCGAATCTAACCTAAAACTTAGTCCTCGTTTTAGCAATTCCTTTAAAACATTTGAAGTTCTCATTATGCGATCCTCAGCCGAGCTGCCGTTTTATCTTGCCGTTCTTTATCGTCCACCTGGCTCTTACTCCGGCTTTTTAGATGAATTTTCTGAATTCGTAGCTGATTTAGTAACTCATGCGGATAATATACTTATCATGGGCGACTTCAACATTCATATGAATCTCCCGTCGGAACCACTTCCCGTGGCGTTTCGGACAATCATTGATATGTTTGGTTTCACGCAAATAATAAATGAAGCAACGCATATAAATGGCAATACGCTAGATTTGGTATTAACCCGAGGCTTAGCATCTTCAAAAATAATTGTATTACCATATACCAGTGCTATATCTGACCATTACTTTATCAAATTTGAAGTCTTGGCTCACTGTCATCGTTCTGACCATAATCAAAATTATAGCAGCCGTAACATCAGCTCCTCAACCATCGTTGCGTTCTCTGAGCTACTCCCTTTAGCAACTGCTTCGTTTCCTAATTATATTGGTACGATTGATGATCTCACAAACAACTTTAATGTCGCTTTGTTAAATGCGCTTGACTCCGTCGCGCCTTTAAAAACTAAAACTCGTCCAAAGAGGCTTACTCCGTGGTTTACAGAGGAAACGCGCGTACTGAAACGATCTTGTAGGAAGCTTGAGCGCAAATGGCGTGCGACCAAACTTGAGGTCTTCCGTCAGGCATGGTGCGATAGTTTACTAATATACAAAGAAGCGCTTAATTTAGCCAAAACTAATTATTATTCTAGATTAATTGTCTTACATAAAAACAACCCTAAATATTTATTTGATACCGTAGCAATGCTAACGCAACAGCGACCAACCTCGGATAGCTCTTCCTATTCAGCTCACGATTTTATGCAATTTTTTACTCAGAAGATAGAATGTATTCGTGATGAGATTAAAGACACTGTTCTTAAAATTCCGTCGAATTCCGCGATAAATGGTGTTAATAGGGACATTAGGGCTGATAACTGTCCGATAACCTTATGTCAATTTAAAAAAATATCTCTTGAGAGCCTAACAAAATTGGTTAGTGCGGCAAAACCGACAACTTGTGTGCTCGATCCGCTTCCTGGCAAACTAATTAAAGAACTGTTTACGACCCTAGGACCGTCTGTTTTAAATATAATTAATCTATCACTTACCACGGGTGTAGTACCAGCAGCTTTTAGGACCGCCGTTATCCGACCGTTACTTAAGCAACCAAACCTTGACCCAGAGAGTCTCATCAACTATAGGCCGGTTTCAAATCTTCCGTTTATTGCAAAAATTCTTGAAAAAGTCGTAGCGCAACAACTTAATGAATATATGACTGCTAATAATCAATTTGAACCTTTCCAATCGGGTTTTAGAGCCGACCACTCTACTGAGACGGCCCTTGCTAAAGTTACTAATGATCTTCTCATAGCTATGGACGCCGACACCTCATCAATATTACTCTTACTCGATCTTAGTGCCGCTTTTGATACCGTTGATCATAACATATTATTAAAACGCCTTGAAACGTGTGTTGGCATTTCAGGTTCAGCGCTTTCTTGGTTTAATTCGTATCTGTCGGAGAGGACGCACCGTGTAATTCATGGCAATACGACTTCGGATCTTTGTAAGATCACATGTGGAGTTCCGCAGGGATCGGTACTTGGACCTCTATTGTTTAGCATCTATATGCTACCGCTTGGTGATATTATACGGAAATATAACATTAGTTTTCACTGTTATGCTGATGATATGCAATTATACATGCCGTTGGATATAACGAATCCGCGCGACTGCTATAAATTAGAGGCGTGCCTTGCCGAAATTAAACAATGGATGTCTTTCAATTTTTTGCGTCGTAACTCAGATAAAACCGAGATGCTCATCATTGGACGTACCTTTTCAAAGACACCACTCTGAATATCCATAAATGTAATATTATCCAAAAGGATTCAACAAAAAATCTCGGTGTTATATTTGACGCAACTATGTCTTTTCAAATGCACATTAAAAATATTACTCGAACAGCGTTTTTTCATCTGCGTAACATTGCTAAAATTCGCCCAATTCTATCAACGTGTGACGCGGAAATCTTAATCCATGCGTTTGTTACGTCTCGCCTCGACTATTGTAACGCTTTGCTCTCGGGTCTCCCCATGTCGAGTATTAAAAGTCTGCAGTTAGTTCAAAATGCAGCAGCTAGACTCTTAACCAAGACGAGAAAGTTTGATCATATTACCCCTATATTAGCCAATTTGCATTGGCTTCCGGTCCACTTGAGATGTGATTTTAAAGTTCTGCTAGTTACTTTTAAAATATTGCACGGCTTAGCACCTTCTTATCTCGTTGACCTCGTGGTACCATATGTTCCGTCCCGAAACCTTCGCTCACAAAATGCTGGTCTTTTAGTGATCCCGCGAGCCAAAAAGAAGTCCGCAGGTTCTAGAGCGTTCTCTATTCGGGCACCAATGCTTTGGAATGCACTTCCCTCAGATATTAGAGGCGCCACCTCAGTAGAAATGTTCAAAACACTATTAAAGACGCATTTATACTCTTGTGCATTTAGCTGAAATATTTGTTGGCCTGTTTACTGCCGCTTTTTTTTTTCTTTTGTTTTCTTTTCTGCCCCCTTTTCCCCTGGCTGGGGGATTAGGTGACGGTGACCCACTTGGAAGTTTAAGGCATTGACCAACTGGGCATGCACCTGTTCCAGTGATGTCGTCTTCCTGCAGCGCGACATTTGATCAATTTATTTATATACTTTAGCATCTAATTTAATTATTTGTTGGCCTGTTTACTGCCGGTTCTTCTCTTTTCTGCCCCCTCGTTCCCCTGCTTGGGAATTAGGTGATGGGGACATGCTTTGAAGATTACGGCACTGACGAACCGGGAAGGGACCTGCTCTGCCGAAGTCGTCTTCATGCAGCGCCTTTTCTGATTTCCTTATATTTCAGCACTTCATTGAACTACTTGTTGGCCTGTTTGCTATTTCTGTTCTTTCTTTTCTGTTCCCAATTCCCCGAATTAGGTGATGGCGATTCACTTGGAAGTGGCTGTACTGAATTTACACCAACTGACCGGTACAAGATCGAAGGCTCATCTTCGGATATGCTGCCATGGATATTACGACCCTGGATGAGGACCCACTCCACTGAAGTCATCTTCCTGCAGCACTTCATTCAATTGACTCTTACATTATCTCATCTATTATTGCATAGCATCATTGTATGTGTCAAATGTTGCCCAGTTGGCATCCATTGCAGCCTGGTCTTCCTGGAAGGGGGATTCCCCCATCTGTGGTCCCTTCTCAAGGTTTCTCACTTTTCCCCTAATGAGGTTTTGTAAGTTTTTCCTTGCCCTCCTGGGGGTTAAGATCGGGGATGTCGATTGTGGCTATGTAAAGCCCTTTGAGACTGTCTGTGATTAAGGGCTATACAAATAAAATTGACTTGACTTGACTTCTACTCGTCCCAAGATGGGAGCTGCAAGCAGACCTGAATTCTGGTGGCCTGCCTTCCTCATCTTTTGCTGACTTGTTTCGCTTTCAAAAGAGATTATAAATCTCCTTTATTTCATAAATTTAATTTATTTTGAAATCCCACATCAGATTTTGATTAAATTACTTTGGTTGGTTACCTGGGGTGGCCTAGTGTGCCCCAGAACCAGTCTGGTTGCGGGATAAGGAAAAATTATTTTTTAATTAATTTTCGAAATCGGGTGTAAAGGTCACATTTGTCACGATCCATGTGTTATTGTTGCAGCTGGGTGGGCGTGCCCGTCGGCGCGCTACCACGGGACTCGGCCGCGAGCGAGACGCGCTCACGAGCCTCACAGCTGCGACCCATGAAGCTAATGACTCACGGGCTATTTAAACCAGCCACGCCGACACTCTCACGTCGGATTATTGACCGAACTTGCTCTCGCCCATGTGCCTTCGCTACAGTCTTCGCCCAAGTTTTTCCCCGTGTATGGTCTTTGTAAGTTTTTGATGATTTCTATGTTTCAGCTACGTTTCGGCTCGCTTTTTGTTCTCGCTTCGTGCATTGGCTCTAACCTTACCCTTTTGTGGAAGGACACTCTCGTTTTCGGTTTTCTTGCCTTGCAAGCTTTTTCTGTTCCTCGTTTTGATTTTCCTGGTGTGAGTTCTCTCCACCAGCGCTTTTCGTTCTCGTCTTCTGGCGACGTTAATTATAGATACCAAAGTATTAGTGATAGCAAGTTGTCTTGCCTATTGAGTAATAATTGTGATTTGCCGGTCAAAATAAACCCTTGTGACCCAAACTTTTCCCTTGTCAGCGTTTTAAGAGTCCACCTTCACCGCTTTCCAGCCCTGGCTGGAGAGCGGTCCTCACAGAATAATCCGACCATGGATTCTGCTGACACAGAGAAAATTTATCACGCCTTGACCAGCCAAGGACGCTTAGTCGGCCAACAGGCGACCGAGCTCGCCACCCTGCGTGATGCGGTCGGCCAACTGGCGCACAAGCTCACGAGCTTAGATGCTCGATTGGGTCCCCTGCCCCCGCCACACCGGTTCCCAACCCGGCCGTCCCCTCTCCCGGGGCTCAGTTCCAGAGTTTCCCGTTTAAGGAGCCTAACTTGGCTCACCCCGACCGCTACGGCGGAGAGCCGGGACTTTGCACCCCGTTCATCCACCATTGTAGGCTGATCTTTGATCAGCAGCCCCTGACGTACGCCCACGACATTTCTAGAGTAGCGTTTATGATGAGCCTCCTGACTGGTCAAGCGAGTACGTGGGCCATGGCCGTGAGCAACGCACGCCCAGAGGTCCGTTCCTCGTTCCCCGCCTTTCTCACGGAATTCCAAAGGGTGTTCCACCACCCTATCCGGGGAAAGGAAGACGGAGCAGAACTGTTGGACTGTACCCAGGGTTCCCGATCAGTCGCGGACTACTCTATCGCGTTCCGCATCCGAGCAGCCGAGAGCGGATTCGACGACTGCGCCCTGAGGTCTGTGTTCCGGAGGGGTCTGAGCCCGGCTCTAAAGGACGAGCTGGCAGCCCGCGACGACGCCGAGACCCTGGAGGAGCTGATCACCCTGGCCATTCGGCTGGACAACCGCCTGCGTGAGCGTCGTCGAGAGCGAGGGGTGGAGCAGCGCCGCGCCGAGCCGCCGCACTTCCGGGCTCCCGAGTCTACGCCAGTCGACGAGCCCATGCAGATGGGAGCTAGTCGGCTGATGTCCCGCGAACGACGTCGAGAGCAGGAGTGGGGGCAGCGCCGCGCAGACCCTCCACGTCTACGCGCCCCCGAACGACCATCCTTCGACGAGCCCAAGCAGCCGGGGCCGAGCCGTCCGGATTCCCGCGAGAGGGAGCGGCGGCGCAGCACGGGGGCGTGTTTCTACTGTGGCCTGCAGGGTCATCGAGTAGCAGTGTGCCCGGAGATGATCGCCCGCCGGGAATCGCCTCCTCGCCGCCCAGCGCACTGCGAGTCCGCGGACTACTCCTCCGCGGCCACGACAGGCCGGCAAGAGCAGCCCGCCCACGGGGCGGGGAGTCGGGACAGCCACGGTAACCCCCTGAGACTCGAGATGGACGGAGAGATCATCGGCCTCGGCGGGGGTGTCAAGATTCGTGCGCTGATTGACTCAGGAGCAGACGACTGCTTCACTGATGCGGGCTTAGTTGCCCAACTCGGCTGCGTGGTCACCGAGCTTAACAAATCCGAGAGACTTTGTGATCTCGACGGACGTGTTCTGGCTGATATCAGACGGTTAACCGAACCACTCACGTTGAAACTATCGGGCAACCATATTGAAAAACGCTCGTTTTTCGTCATGCCGGCTAGGGCAGCCCCGGTCGTACTAGGGATTCCGTGGCTAGTAGCACACAACCCGGTGATCGACTGGGGTCGTCTCTCCCTCCAAAACTGGAGCCCGTTTTGCTACGCGCACTGCCTACGGTCAGCCGAGGAGGGCTTGCAGGTTAGAGCAGCCCCGGAGAGGGAGGTCGATCTTGACAACGTGCCGCCTATCTGCCATGACCTCCGCGCCGTGTTTAGTAAGGAGAGCGCAAAGTCCTTACCCCCACACCGCCCGTATGATTGCGCTATAGATTTGGTGCCTGACCCGGTCCTGCCGTCGGTACGATTGTACAAAGTGTCGCAACCCGAGCAAACTGCTATGAAGGAGTACATAACCGATTCGTTGGCCGCGGGGTTGATTAGACCATCTACATCTCCGGTTGGAGCGGGACTATTCTTCGTAGAAAAGAAAGACAAGTCTCTCCGCCCATGCGTCGACTACAAGGAGTTGAACGCGATCACGGTAAAGAATCGCTATCCATTGCTGGACTCAGCGTTCGCCCCCCTTCAATCCGCAACAATTTTTTCAAAGCTAGACCTTCGCAGCGCATACCACTTGGTCCGCATTAGGGAGGGGGACGAATGGAAAACCGCGTTTAAAACCCCGCTTGGACACTTCGAGTATTTGGTCATGCCCTTTGGGTTATCGAACGCACCGGCAGTCTTTCAAGCACTCATCAACGACGTCCTCAGAGACATGCTCAATGTGTACTGTTTCGTGTACCTAGACGACATACTCATTTTCTCTCGCTCCGCAAAAGAACACCATCAGCACGTGCGCTCAATTTTACGACTGTTAGAAAACAAACTGTACGTAAAAGCGGAGAAATGCGAGTTCCACAAAACGTCAGTGTCATTTCTAGGATTTATTGTAGAGAACGGGCAACTAAAGGCCGAAGTATTAGTGAGAGCAAGTTGTCTTGCCTATTGAGTAATAATTGTGATTTGCCGGTCAAAATAAACCCTTGTGACCCAAACTTTTCCCTTGTCAGCGTTTTAAGAGTCCACCTTCACCGCTTTCCAGCCCTGGCTGGAGAGCGGTCCTCACAACATTTTTATATTTCTTTGACC
Organism: Idiotropiscis lumnitzeri; assembly: GCF_059441095.1. NCBI lineage: Eukaryota > Metazoa > Chordata > Actinopteri > Syngnathiformes > Syngnathidae > Idiotropiscis > Idiotropiscis lumnitzeri. Next base: position 1,907,989 of record NC_142402.1, on the reverse strand, counting down.
TTTTATTTTGAAATGCCACACCAGATTTTGATAAAATTACTTGGGTTGGATACCTGGGATGGCTTAGTTTGTCCCAGCACTTGTCTGGTTGCGGGATAACGAAAAATTAATTTTTAATGAATTTTCGAAATCGGGTGTAATGGTCAAATTTTCAGAATTCTTCTGCGTTTTATTTTGAAATGCCACATCAGATTTCATTCAAAGTACTTTGGTTGAATACCTTGGGTGGCCTATTGTGCCTCGGCAGTAGTCTGGTTGCGGGATAACGAAAACTTAATTTTTAATGAAATTTCGAAATCGGATGTAAAGGTCAAATTTTTATATTTCTCCTGCCTTTTATTTTGAAATGCCCTATCAGATTTTGATTAAATTACTTTGTTTGGATACCTGGGGTGGCCTAATGTACCCTAGCGCCTGTCTGGTTGCGGCATAAGGAAAAGTTAATTTTTAATGAATTTTCTAAATCGGGTGTAAAGGTCAAATTTTGATATATTTCGTTGGCCTTTTATTTTGAAATGCCACATCAGATTTTGATGAAAGTACCTTGGTTGGATACCTGGCGGTGCCTAGTGTGCCCCAGCGCTGGTCTGGTTGAGGGATAACGAAAACTTAATTTTGAATTATTTTTTTTAATTTGTTGTAATGTCAGCCATTGGTGCACAGTTAACATTGATTTCTCTTTCTATCTCAATTTATAACATTTCTTGGTGCAATTCTGAGTCAGTTTGCATTCCCCCTGGGTGAAAAGACAAGTTTAATAACATTATTTTAAATCCAAACCACTGACGTGCATACTTGAGTTTCACAGCTTTTATTTTGAAGGTGCCCATCAACAAGCGCTTTCGGCGCATTACCGTAATGCACCGTGTTGCACAGTATTGAAAAAAAGATTGGCGGCTGGTTTGACTTCCGTTTTAGCGAGTGGAGGCTGGCCTGACTGCAATAAATCTTCCTACTTCGGTGGTTATTCTTCTTCTCCTACTGAACGTGGATTGCAACGCTTTGTGGTACATCGCGCCATCTACTGTACAGGAGAGATTTAGCACTCGGTGCCGCGATATGCCAATCATCTGGGGTGGCACCTGGGGGGTCAATCAGATTTCTGGGGGGTCCAGTGCTACCCCGGCCTGCCCTCTGGTATACACTGCCTTCTGGACAGAATTCCTTGATTGTGCAGCCGAAGGTGCAGATGTGAGGGTGCCATCACTCGCCCCAAAATTGCAAGAGGAGGAATGGAGATCTGTTGGCAGGATATTGGCCAAAGGACAGGATGACCATGGATATTTTCCGTTTCGACTGGCTCAAGCCTTTACCGCAGCAATTATATTTGGCAAACACTCTGTTTCATCTGATTTACTGTTTAAAAAAAAAGTCCCCGCCCCCCCCAAAAAACAGAAGAAATACTCCATAAAACAGAGAAGGAAAAAAATACTCAGAAAAACAAGTTTTTTTTTTCTCAAGTGAATGCAATACGCTTCCGTAGCAACCCTTGGAGGAAAAAGTTCAGCATCTTTGGCCTCAAAGGAATGAAAAGGCACAATATTAACAGTTTGGAGGAGCCTGACACCCGAGGGCATGGCACTACCTGCAATGTACACGTTAGAATAGTCAGATAACGTTCAATATAACCATTCAACAACTCGAACAGCAATGTTTTTCAAAATCCCGAAATCCAATTTACGTTTAATTTAGTCAATAACCCCAAATGTATTAAACACTGTCTAGATGTGCTTTCCATAAAGAAAACCAAACAATAGAGTTGCAATACAATTATCTTTACTCTCATCAAACAAATTTAATTTAGTCAATAAAACCAAAAATGTGGTTACGTTATATTCTGTTATTACGGTAATCTCGACTGCTTGGTTTTCTGTGCCACGCCTCCAGTCTCAAATGGGCCAGTGAAACAGCCATCGCACATCAAATAGACTGCTACTTCCGAGGACGACGAACACGCAACTGGGTCAGTTGTTTAAAATCAATATGATTGTCAATATTATAAGAATGTAATGTGTCGCAGTCGTGGTCTGTAGTAGTCGACAGAACGGGTGATTATCCCAGATTTTAGATCGACCCACTGGAATTGCAAAGACAGTTGCTGTTCAAAAGCGCAACGTTTTGGATGTTGAAATAAGACATCTGCTTTCGTCATAACAAGACAGCATCACACACGATTGAAGAGCCGAGTGACATTTATGTGCACATTATGATATGTAAATGCATTAGCAATATGTTATACAATACGATACAATACTTTATTTATATAGCAGATTTCACAACGGCTGTAATAAAGCGCTTTCCATGTGGAGTAATAAATACATTAAAATATAAAATACATTTCAATTAGCAGGAAATTAGAACATGTGTATTATTTTTTTTATTTTTACCCTCGGTCGAAACATGCTTGCTGAGAAGCATACAAACAAAAACACCCCGACACCAAAAAACAAAAAGAAAACAAACAAACAAAAAAAAAGCTTTTTTTTGTGTTGTTTTTTCTATCGCCTACGTATTCAACACTGGTTACGATAATCCAGACTGCTGCTGTTTGCTCAGGATTGTGGACTTCGTGCCGTTTGAAGCTACATTTGTACTTGCTCTTGTGTTCTGTATGCATAGCCTGTACGTATGTTGGTGGGTTGACATGAGCTAAGGCTGTCAAGCAAGCAAGCAAGCAAGCTGAACAGTGACAAGATATTTATAAATACACTTTGACATTATCGGCTAGATTCCTGACCTTGTCCGGGGAATCGGACGACGCAGAATCGAGTTTGAGGTTTCTGGGGGCTCCAATGACTCTTGACTGCTTTATACGATGTCAATAGGTATTTTAATATGTGGGGGTCAGGAGAATGGGTTTTATTGGCAATGTGACACAATTACATTTAAATATGTTATTCAGAAAGTAAATAAATAATTTCATTTCAGTTAGAATAAGAGGTGACTACGTCTGTATCCAGTGTTGACAAATTACTTTCAAAATTAGATTTTCTTTCTATAAATATTGGAAGTGATATTTTGTCTAGGAAATAAATAATCCCAGAATATGAGATAGATAGAGAGAGAGAGAGAGAGAGAGAGAGTTCATTGTAATTCTCTTTACTACATGGAGACAAAGTTTTGAAGTGAATTGACCAAATATAATGGAAATAATAAACAAGCGCATCAGACTGTAACTTAATGGGGCAGATTGTAGTTTGTCAGATTGGAGTTCTTGTAGCGTGACATCAGTGGCCACCAGACATCTCCGGCTTTGAGGCATTTGCATTTTGATTACAAACAGCCAATCAAAATATTTTGTTGTGGCGATTCTCAGGATGGATCTTAGGTGTTGATCTGTTAACTTGGATCTGTGGCTGGTTTTGTTAATATTCATGATGCTGAGGGTTTGGTTGCATACATAGGTCGAGACAAACAACACCAGAATCTTCTGCACGGTCCTTCAGAGATTTGAAAACTCAGCTTCATTGAGTGAAGCATAAATTCCCTTTGTTTCAGAGTCAAACTTCTCTTTTAAGACAGGGTTTGGACAGACGGTTTATCAGTTCGAGCTGCAGCTTCTCTGGGACTGTTTCGGGGTCTTGTGACAGGCCACCAACTGAATTTTTTCGAAGTCAGAAAACCGACGGTAGAATTCTCCGTGCAGCGCATCCAGGAATTTGCTGTATTTCTTCACTTGAGCTCTGGCCTCTTTCAGTGTGGCTTGCGTGGGAAACTGAATAAATAACTTATTTTTAATTTGCCTGGGGATTAAAGCCATCTTGGATTTGATTGCTTTCACTGTTATGTACATGTCGTGCACAAACTGATCCTTCCCCTGTAGTCTGATGTTGAGCTCGTTCAAGTGTGAGAATACGTCCACTGCAAACGCAAAGTCACAAAGCTAGCTTTTGTTGCTCAGCTCAGGTAGTCCTCTCTTCGAAGTACATTTGTGACTAAATTGACATAATTATTTAAGATGTTGCAGTTTTTTATATTTGAAATACAAATGAGTTAACTTAGTTAAAAAAGTTATAAAATTGAAATTGATATATAAATTAATCTCTAAAGTTAATGCTTGTACAGGAACCACTACTTGAATAATTGCATTGCACCTATTTTCAGAGTCTGTTTGAGGGCACAGTAAATCTTTGATGATCCTGATATGCAATATGTCCTCTTTGCAGGTGACCAGGATTCAGCATAATCAAATTCCTCAAAATGTTGCCTCAAGCCTTGAAGCAGATCCGAGTGCTGATACTCAATGAGAAAGAGAATTTAGAAAGGACCTTGTTTAGACTTGATCAAGGTAAACTTTGTTTTTGGTCAAAAGTAAAATGATCTCTTGATATTACAGTTATTTGTATTATACTGGTATAGATAAAAAAAATACATGAATACATCACAATTGTACGCAGTGAAAGCACACAAGATTGCAGCAGTTTTAACTTTTATAAATATAAGATCAGCTACGTTATGAAGTTTTGGATATTAAGAATAGTTAAATAAAAAATAGCCCAAAAAAAGTTATTTTCATGCAAATTTAGACCTCACAAAATGTATCCAATGACACAATGACATTGTGACCGAAGTTGGATTTTGGATTTACGAGTGACACCGTTGAAGTTTTTTTTCTTTTTCTTCTGTACAGCATTTCAGATGCATCATGGCAGCCTAACTAAAAAAAAAACTGTGCTTAGAATCGGTTATCTTCAGATCAGAATCACACCTCTTCTCTATGTGGCCAACTAAGCTGTGTTTGTAATGTTTCATATTTCTTATTGTTCACTACCGCGTTTTCTCTCCTCGGCGTAACACTTAAATGTCAAGTCAAGTCAAGTCAATTTTATTTGTACAGCCCTTAATTACAGACAGTCTCAAAGGGCTTTGTGGTTGTGTTTGTGTGATTATTTAAAAACTCACAAACTTTGTGTTGCAACATCATGAAATCCTAAAACCTTCTCAAAGCAAATATGAGGTTAATCTTGTTAACGCGCTGGCAGAAAAACACAAGAGAGTATAACACAATTGGTTGAGCCAAAAGGTGGTGCGGCTACTGTGATTGAAATAAATTCGTAGATGTCTTTAAGCCTACAATCTCATTAATCCAATCCAATCCAATACAATATAACTTTATTTATGTAGCGCATTTCACAACAACTGGATGTGTAAGAAAGCACGTTCCATATGGTGAAATATAAATTAGTAGGAAATTAGAACAACAATTAAGACACATAAACAAATATACAGTAGACAACCAGAAGAACAAACAGCGACAGTCTCATGTTGAGTCGAAAGCGTAAGAATAACAATGTGTCTTCAAATGAGTTTTAAAAGTGGACAGAGAGGGGGCTTGCCCAAGATTCAATGGGAGGTCATTCCATAGGGCAGGACTCAACAGAAAAGGCGCAATCCTGTCTGAGGCTACACTAGAGTCGCTGGCACCTCCAGCAGCATTTGGTCCACAGACCCGAGGCAGCGGGCAGGTGCGTAGTGCTGAAGGAGCTCAGAGCGGTACGCCTGGGCGAGGCCATTTAAAGCTTTGAAGACGAACAGAAGTACCTTAAAGCGAACTCTAAAGTGCACTGGGAGCCAGTGAAGAGAGGCTAAGTTTGGGGTTATGTGAGCCGTCTTCAGAGCTCTAGTTAAAATATAAGCCGCAGCATTTTGGACCAGTTGGAGACACTTGAGGGAGGACTGGCTGACTCCAAAGTAAAGTGCATTACAGTAGTCTAGCCTCGATGTAACGAAGGCATGGATGGTCTCTAAGTGCTGCTGAGAAAGAAAGGGATAAAAGAAAGTGGAATAAGCTGGATCGAACAACAGCACTAATTTGCTGATCTAATTTACAATCACTGTCCAATTTAAAATCCAAGTTCGAGCTTGTTGGCTTGAGATAAGATGCCAGTGGGCCAAGGTCAACAGGGTTGAAAGTAGAAGGGCCACTGGGACCCAACTCCATAACCTCTGTCTTTTTTTTCATTGAAATTCAAGAAATTAATTGACATCCAGGCTTTGACTTCCTCAAGAAAGGACAAAAGTGGTCTCAAGGTGAGAGCATTTTTTTTGCACAGTGGGACATAGATCTGTCTGTCATCCGCATAGCAATGAAAGGAAATACCATGTTTTCGTAGAATGAAACCTAGGGTCAGCCAATACAACGAAAATAGCAAGGGCCCCCAAAACAACCCTGTGGAACACCATACGACAGAGGGGCAGAGTGGGACTCAGAGCAACCAAGGTGAAAACAAAAGGTCCTGCCATCCAAATAGGATCTAAACTACTCTCGAGCGCTCCCACTAATGTCCACATGGTACCGTAAACAAACCAGAAGAATATTGTGGTCCGCACTGCGGAACAAAGAACTTAGACAGAGGGATCAAATGTAGTATGCAAAACAAGATCCCTTAGCTGTAGCAACTTTGTCCATAAAAAAAAAAAATAATAATAATAAAAAGCTAAATTCTATTGCACATTTTAGTGGCCGAGTCTGTGCAGATCGGCTGATGGGGCTTAAGTGCAGAAAATGGATGGATGGGTTGACAATTATCCCAAACAACATGAGTCTCAGGCTCCGGACAGTTAATGCATTTATGCTTCCTCAGGTTTTGAACTCCAGTTCCGTCTGGGTCCAAGTCTTCAGGGCAAGAGAGTTACAGTCCAAACCAACTACCCACCTGAAGGACAGGCGTTTGAACGAAACACTTTCCGTGTTTTGACCTGGAACAACCCAACAGGACGTGAGGATGACTCTGACAAGTTTTGCTATCTGGATATCAAGGTGGCTGGTTCTTACCAGTACTACTTCGGATTCGGGTAAGATTTTCTATTAACTGTCAGAATGCAAATGATGAATGATATTCATTTGACATGACAGAATTGCAACATCACTTAAATTAGATGTCCGCGCGTGAATTATTAATATTTATTTACTTTATTAACCTTCCGTATGCAATATGTTTACAATATCAAGGTCAAGTGAATAGTTAACCTTTTGTTAAAATATTTGCTCTAAAAGTACTTGTATGCCTCAAATCCATAGTTTGGTGAAATGTTTTGGACTAAGGAATGCAGCAAATGAAATGTATTAATTTATTTATTCAATAAATCTACCCAATAGGAACAAAGAGAATTTTGCTGTTAATTATTTTATAACCACAATGTTTCATAGTGTTTTGGTTTTACAAGTAATTTCCTATTTTACAAATAATCCCTACTTCATTAGTACAGTAATTTAATTTGTAACTGGTCATTTTAGGAAATTTTTTAATGCCCAAGGAAAATCAACTTTCAAGCCGCTGCATCAAGAATTGCTCTCCCCAGAAACATGAATGTTCTCCAGGGAATCAACACATTTTTCCTGCAGATTCCTGGGCGGATAATCTAATTATATGAACAACAATGGACGGTCAAGGATGATAGTCAAATTGTGGAAGAAGACTCTTTGGCAGAAATACAATTACATGATTTTACCTGGCACTTAAAAGTTGTAAAATACTAAACACATTTAAAATACAAGCCAAACATTTTTTTTAGAACTGAAAACATCTGGGGACACACTCATAGACGTTAGTTGTTTAGTTTGAATTTATCAACGATACAGATTAGGTCAAACCCATTTTATAAATCAAAAAATCAAGTTTGTCTGGCATATTTTCAGTTGGTTTCACGGTGTCTTAAATGATTATATGAGCAGACCAGGACAAAAGAAAATCTATACTGTCAGAAAAATGTACACAGTGCCCAACTGATGTTTTTTTTTTTTTAATTGTTAAAATAATTTATGGAGACACTGTATAAAGGGTTGAATTTGAAGCGAAAAATAACTTTGTCCTCCTCACAGTGACACAGAGAAATCTGGAGGAGGCTACGTTGTTGTCAACCCAATTCTTTGTGTTGGATCAGAGAACCGTGTCCTCCCATTAGACTGCATCAACATTCAGACCTATTTATCCAAGTGTTTGGGTCACTTAGATGACTGGCCAGCCAGATTGCAAGTTGCAAAGGAGTCAGGTATGTGTGTGACTTCTTTTTAAGCAGAACTTGAACTCCTCCACTTGTATGGCGTTAGATTTATGCCACAATTCTGTTAGCATAATGTGAAATCACGCATACAAAAATGAGTTTTGCGTGTACGTAATGTGAAATACCGCGTACAAGCCACAATTACGTAAGCGTAATGTAAAATACCGCGTACGAAAACATGTTTTGTACTAGGGATGGGCGATAAACCGAAAATTTACCGTCACCGAAATTTATTACAATGACCGACATCATTTTTCACATGTCGGTAAATTCGGTGTTTAAAAAAAAAAGAAAAGTCTTTTCTGTCTGCGGCTATGTTCATGCCCCTCTAAGACGCCTTCAGTGCGTGTAGTCACGTGACTCCACCCAGCTGAACAAGAAAGAAAACAGACGACGCGGTCGTAGCTGGCGATTCAAATCCAGAAGCGGCTGACACGGCTGAAGATGAAGTAACGTTAGTTGAAGTTGTTCCTGTTGCGCTTGTTCCAAAAAGAAATTAGACAGACGATGTTTGAGCAAAAGAACACGAACTACAAAGTGCGTCGTAAGCACCCAAAACAGCGCGTCCAACCTTTTTGTTCACCACCCACAACACAACCATGCTGTTGACTTGGAGCTTGCGCTAAAAGTTCAAAGTGAGAAGCAAGGTTCGACAAGTGAGAGCAGTCCATAACGGAGGCGACACCACACGAGAGAACGTCTAGAAGGTGGACGCGATAGCCTAGCACATAGCTAAAGATAGAGCTCCTCTAGTTACAGTGGCGCGCACAGGATTTAAACGCTTCATGAAAGTAGCCGACAAGAGGTACGAAAATGTTTGTTGCAAACCGTACTTCCCGATATGGACAACATCGGGACGGAAGCTTAGACATGTCAAGCATTTTGCATCCACATTCGACTTGTGGTCGAGTCGCAACATGGATCACTGTTTGAGTCTGACTATGCATGACGTAGACAAGTGGCGACTGAGCACCAGAGTACTCGAGACAGTACATTTTCCTGAAGATGCACACTTGTTTATTTGGCATTGGCATTTAATTGACATTTTTTTCATTTTATTTAGCATTTTGTTTACAGGCGACAAGCTCCTTTGCACATGGCATTTTTAATATTGTTTACAAGAGACCCAGGATGGCCGAGTGGTCTAAGGCGCCGCGTTCAGGACCCAGTCTCCCCAGGAGGCCTGGGTTCGAATCTCGAATTTCCCCATTGTGGGACTAATAAAGGGAATATTATTATTATTATTATTATTATACAAATCCAGACCTTTGCACATGGCATTACAGCATCTTGGCGCAGTCTATTTGCAGAAAAAGATTTTGCGAGAGGTACCCCTTTTCCCCTTTTCTTTTTATCATGCAAAGCAAGCTATTTGGAATGTTTATACAACTGATTTTTGTCCTTTTTTTATTGAAAGTAATGTGTACCAGTTGGTCAATAAAAAAAGCAGTTAATATGCATATCCTGCATTTATTTTGATTTTGGTCCATGGGGGGAATATACCGCGCATTTATCGCCATCGAGGTAAAATTGCTCAATTTATCGTGATATTGATTTGAGGTCATATCGCCCAGCCCTATTTTGTACGTACCAAAACGTGTTTGCCGTGTACAAGACTCTCCACATGTACGCACAAAATAGTTTTACGCTTACGGCTTCTCTCTCCTCTACGCGTACAAAACGCAGATTTATGCTTACGATGCAGGCGTGATAACAGTGCCACACTTATTAACCAATCAGGAGTCGGACACCAGGGCTGATTCTCATTGGCTCTTTACTGTCCAATCGTAACTCAAATTGTAATAGTAGTTTCACAGATAATTCACATATCACTCATGTATACACAACACTCCTTTAACGGCAGAAATTCACTTTTCTCGTAAGCTTCGTTAATCAGTGTGCGCAGTCAAAGGTAGTTCTGACTTGTCCGTAGCGGCACATCATTTTCTCCACAGCTTTCACTTTCATTCAAGTACTCACACGGACCCAAAGGAACGCTTTCGTCGTCTTGTATTAAAAGTTTCACAATCCAGTACAGTGAGCAATGTCGTTCAGTACAACGAATGGATAACATCTACTTCAGGGGTGCCCACTCTTTTTCAACATGCGAGCTACGTATAAAATAATAAAGTCCAAGTGATCTACTTACTTAATTTATGTATTTATTTAAAAATAGAATTAAAATTCTTTATAGGTACGGTATAACTAGTGCACATTTTATGTCCTTACTTTACTGATGACTTGCGCTGAATGGAATGAGTCAAGGATAGAGTCCGGACCGGAACTGCTGATAGCGAGCCTTGCGCACGCCTCCCAATGAACATTAGGCACATTGGACGGGTACTTGGACTTAATATTTGCTCGTGCTGCGGCTGCTGGTTGTGGTGGTGGACAGCTCCTCCATCCCGCGGGTCATTCTCAAGCACCGTGGAAACTACGACTGCATGCCTTCGCGCGTCATCCGCTTCCCCCCGGCCCGCCTTCTCTCCAGCCAGCGCGAGACGCCTCGCCACGAAGCCCACCGCAAAACAAAAATCCTCCTCTCACTCTGTGTGGAAATACCTATCTTACATGTTCCCATATCGTTCTTATACTTTATTATTCATTTGAGAGTAGACGGAACAAAATGGAAACTGCGAATTTTGCTAGTTAACGCTCTTGTATGTGCATGCACGGCGAGGCAACAGGTCTATGACTGGCTGCTCTGCATGCGATCGACCGACACCCCCTTTGCGAACTACTGGTCGATCTCGATCGACGTAATGGACACCCCTGATCTACTTGAACGATGAGAACGCTACGGAATGCTTAGAAGCTGTTTTGCTTCCATGACTACCAGCACATCGTCTATTCTTCCTCTGTATGCACGGGGGATCTTGCCACACGTGCATGCCCAGTCAATCACAAATCAAAATAATCAAATTAACTACACCATTATTTACAACACAGTCAATTGTAAATCCCATAGTTTACCTATAAGCACTGAATCTTTGTAAATTCCCAACATAAATTCCTAAAATAAAATATAGCACAATATGAACTGGCTCTTAAAGCTCCTATCAACTCAATACAAAGGAATGAAGAAATACAAATGAATCAAATGACACCATTTCAATTTGCCATCCAACTAATAATTTATATTTTTAATATATTTAACATTTTATACACTACCATACCTCATTCTGCTCTCCAAGGGCGCTAGTCAACAGTTCCGACAGTCAGCTAGCTATCTTGCTTAAACCTGAGGTTTGGATACACATCGAGATTCTGAGCTACGGACAATGTAAAATAACGAAAAATCACAATGTCAATTCTTTCTCAAAACAATCAAATTAATGCTCTATACCTAGTGTGTGTCAATATAGATGTTTTTTTTACCGCTGCTCTGTCAATATATGAGCACACGTCTCAAAGTGAAGCAACCCGGAAGTTGAATAACAAAAACAAAGATAGAAGAAGAAATAACACGCTTAAAACTAACGCAGCACGAGGTGGCACTGCAAGACCACAACTTCCCATCTACACGCACAAACAAACCACAACAATGCATCATATCAAATGCATTGTAAAATCATTTAAAAAATATATAAACCTGACTACTTAGCAGATTTCACCTATCGAAGGTTATTTTTTGAACGTATCCCCCGCGATAAACGAGGGATTACTGTATTACTAAAAAACATAAGAACAGCGTGTTAGAATGCAGAAGACCCTTCTATCAACTGTTTGTGTCATCCCGGACATAGACACCGTCACTGAGTGGGAACTTAATCCACGCTGCCCGCACACAACTCAGGCGAGTGTACCACTACACCATCAGTGACCCAAACACATTTTGGTAGGTACAAAACATGTTTTAGTACGCGTTATTTGACATTACGCTTACGTAATTGTGGCTTGTACGCGTTTTTTCACATTACGTACACGCGAAACTCATATTTGTACGCGGTATTTGACATTACGCTGACGTAATTGTGGTATAAATCTAACGACATACACTTGGGGCAGGAGCTCATCCCTGAGCTAGAGCAATCCACTGTTTTCCGACTGAGGATCATAATCTCAGATTTGGAAGTGCTGATTTTAATCTCAACCGCTTCACACTTGGCTGCAAAACGCTCCGAAACGCCCATCGTGGGATTAATAAAGGCCATCTTTATCTTCATCTGACTGGAAAGAAATCAGATTTTCTGCCGGCCATACGGCCCAAATCCTGACATAGGTCATACAGAGACGGAACAGCCCCGTATCAGGAGGTTCAATACCCCAAATTCCCAATGCATCCCCACAGAACTCCCCAAGTGACAAGATCGAATGGCTTCTCCAAGTCTGCAAAACACATGTAGACTGGTCGGGCGAATTGCCATGCACCATGGAGGACACTGGCGAAGGTGTAGAGCTCGCACCGCTCCTCCTGGATATGAGATATGACTTGCCGATGGACCCTCCTCTCCAATTCCCTTGACTAGACCTTATCAGGGAGACTGATGAGGTAGTTGGAACACACCCATAAATCCAGGCGATGTTGTGGAGGCGTGTCAACCAGGACAGCCTTACAACATCCAGAACCTTTAGGAATTATGGGATGATCTCATTTACCCCTGGGGCTTTGTCACAGAGGAGCTTTTTAACCACCTCATTGACTTAAACTTCAAAGACAGGGCTGCCCACCTCAACTTAAACTTCAAAGACAGGGCTACCCACCTCAGAGTCCCCAGACTCTTACTCCCAATCACGCCCTTTCAGGTCTCACTTTTATTGCACATAAGAGCATTGAAGTCCGTGGAAGCCACAGTTTCTGTGTGCTTTGGCATGCGCACACTCACACTCATACCTGGGGGCAATTTAGAGTGTCCAATCCACCTGCCATGCATGTTTTTGGAATGTGGCAGGAAACTGGAGTACCCAGAAAAAACCCACGGAGGCACGGGGAGAACATGCAAACTCCACACAGGAAAACGGGAGCCGGAATCGAACCCAGGACCTCTGTACTGTGAGGCCACCATGCTAACCAGTCGTGCACCGTGCCGCCCACATTTTGCATTTTAAAAGTTAAATTTGTCTTCTAACAAATATTTAGAAGGATTAAACAGTCAATGGCGGCACGGTGGATTACTATTTAATATGTCTGCTTAACCGTGCAGAGGTGCAAGATTCGATTCCGGGCTCCGGCCTTCCTGTGTGGAGTTTGTATGTTCTCCCTGTGCCTGCGTGGGTTTTCTCCGGTTTACCAAAGACATGCATGGTAGGTTGTTGAAACACTCTTAATTGGTGCTTGGTTTGATTGTGAACGTGAGTGATTGTTATTTAGACAACTGGGATCGGCTCCAATAGGACTCTTGTGAGGATAATCTGCTCAAATAATGATATATGTAAAAAAGTGAACCTCTACTTTTTCACTTTGGAGCGGGTTCCGGTCCCTATTAACCATGAAAAATCGGGGATTATGATATGGACATTCCTCTACCAAAGTACTGAAAGAGTTTTATATATATATACAGTGAACCCCCGGTTATCGCGGTTAATGGGGACCGAGACCACCCGCGAAAACTGAAAATCCGCGAAGTAGCGTCGCACCTTCAAAAAAAAAAAAGACAAAAAAACACCGTATATATATACTTCTCACTTATATATATATATATATATATATATATATATATATATATATATATATATATATATATATATATATATATATATATATATATATATAGGTGCGAAGTAGCGGCACACCTTCAAAAATGCTTAAAAAAAAATATATATATATATATAGATATATATGTATATATAGATATATATATATATATACTGGTAGAGAGAGAGAGAGTGAAATTCATGTTATAACAAAAAAAAATTATTATTATAACTTATTTTTTTATTCCCCAGCCATTATTTTTGTATTTATTCAATTACTTCTTTTTGTATTTATTTAATTACTTCGACTTTTACCTGCTGGTACGCTGTCTGGTGTGCCCTGTGAATGTTATGATCCTCCAGCAGAACTGGAGGATTGAGCAGGACTCTCCAAACGCAGACCCGGGAAAAAAGGTGGTGATACAAAGATATTTATTATAATCACAATATAGTCAGTGTAATCAGCGCGTCTCGCAGCAGCTGACGGCATGGCGCGAGACGATTGCTGGAGGAACGCCCACACAGCTGAAAAAATAAAAACACACGCGGCATGACAGGCACGGATCATGACAGTGAAATGAAAGGTGGCATTCTTCATTTATTTATTTATTTATTTATTCATTCATAACTGACAGCCTCGCGCTCCGCCGGTGCCCGGGCGGAAGGTGCTCCTCTTCGGCTTACTGTGACGCGAGCATGCCCTCCTCCTCGGGAGCTTCCATTCGGTTAAACGACACCGGTCTCGTAAAAAGCAAAGTGTCTCCACACTTTCGAGTGGAAACTCTTGAAACTTGATTTGTTTTTCTGGGTTTTCCGCCATTCTTGCATTAGTTCTTTTTCGATTGTAAATTCTTCACACTCCTCACCGGTGATCCCGGCAATTTTAGAACCGTTTGCGGCATTAGCGCCCCCACAGACAGGATAGGAGAGATTAAATACGGACGGTGATGACGAGGTAAATCCATTATGTGCGTTGTTTTGAAATATCGATGATGCCGCCAGGCTATCGATTATTTATTGCGACAAAGTTAGCAACAATTTATTGCAATATCGATTTTTTCCCACCCCTAATATATATATATATATATATATATATATATATATATTTATTTATTTATTTAATTTTTTTTTTGGGCTGCCAAATAAAAACATTTGGGTTTGACATCAGGAAATGAATGCTGTGATACCGGTGATGAACATTATTTTTAAATTTGCACCTTTATAATCTTCCCATTCTGCATGTAAGGTTGAAACATGGAAATACAGGTGTATTTTGATGCCCACGTGTATCAGATCGATTAGAAAAAATATATATTGTTGAATGTGCACACTCACTTTCAAATTAGTTTTTGACAACTTTATTTGAGTACTAATAGTATAGTCCAGTGCTTCTCAATTATGTCCTGTCACGCACCTCCCTACCAAGAAGAAAACGATTCGCGCCCCCCCCCGCCCACCAACAATTTTTTTCTTTCTTGGTATATTGATGTTAGATTGTTTATAAAATATCCCTTAACAAAGCTAAATTGATAAGAAAAATAATTTTGAGAACTTTTATTGTGAGGATCTCGAAACTCAGTACTCTGTTGTGCAAATATTGATGAGATGATAAATATTTACTCTACGTTTTTTTTTTTTTACTTTATTAAGATTAACAAACCAAACACAGTTATTAAAACGTACATAATATAGAAAAAACGTACATAATATAGAAAAGACAAAAAGAAAAGCCAGGGGGATTTTGAACAAATATTCAATATAAATAACATGAAGCAACAGTTTTAATGTTTATGATACGTTTTTATTTATTTAATTTTTTCATGGTTACTATACGTGTTTGACATTGAACCTCTTGGTCATGATGACGTCAGCCATTTCTGTGTTCCTCTTATTTTATGTTTAGATACGTAATGGTAGCAATACAACTTTTCTGTTCATAGCTGCTGGCTCTCTGCCCAAACGCGGTTTGAGTCAGACCTCTGTTAAAAGTCGAGCGAACATCGAAGCAATTCATTTTAGCAATTAGCACGCTTAGCGCCTCCTTGCTCACCTCCTTGTTTAGAACGCTACTTGTTAGTGGACTTGTTTATTTGCCATTGTGGTATATTTTGCTGTTGATGTGCGGGTCTGGCTTAGCTTTCCTCCGGACGGGTCGCTGAGCATGGCAGAATTGGTGATGGAAAAAAACTTCTCTGACACAGCCATTTTGGTTAGAAAGAGATTTTATTCTCGTCACGTGCTGATGTCCGAAGAAGTCTCCCCAAAAAGAAAAAGGGAAAGGTGTCCCCTCTCTCCGGCCTTCCTGTCTTATAGGGAATGTCCACACAGGACATGAATATCTAATTTTACCTTATTGCATATGCATTCTCATTCTATTAGTCTTCGACTTTGCCACCGAAGCTCCCTACGGTGAGAGCAGATGTGGTTGCTCTTTGAAATGGCCTTCTGGTGCCATCCAGTCTGCTACTATCACTTCGAGTGCTCCACACCTAAATACTGATCAAGCCTTTTGTCCCCCTGTGCAATATCTCGTTTACATTGGGATTTCAACACAAAGACTGGTCACTTCTTTAATCTCCAATCCCCTCATAGTTACTTAAAGAGAATTACTAAAATGTTCATAATAGTAGATATAAAAATACACTACACCAGAGGTATTCAATTAAAAGTCCCAGAGGTCCACGACTAAAATTTCTTCCAATTAAATGGTCCGAACCAAAGTCCAACTTCCCTTAATGCTTAGCCTATGTTCACATTTTTATATAGCAGAGGCATTCAATTAAGTCATAGAGGTCCACGACTAAAATTTCTTCCAATTAAAAGGTCAGAACCAAAGTCCAACTTCCCTTAATGTTTAGCCTATTTTCACATTTTTATATAGTTTCAATATTTAGTCATTTTCAACAGAGCGCACTTATATACTAAATATTTAGCAATGTTCCCATTAAACACCTTTGCCAGTTAAACAAATATAAGGCGTTTATTTTACATTCAAGAAAATGTAGCCCCAGGAACCTAAGTTTGCCACTTCCAGGAAAAAACTGTAAAATATCTCTTGCAGAAATATATCAAGTGCATTGAGTTAACATCTTTTACCTTTTTTTCTCAAATCAAAGAGTTATCAGCCTAATAAAAACGGAAAGCCTAATTATTCAAGTAAAACAGGTCAACATGTTCAGTACACAATCAATAAAAATGGCTGTCATCATGAAAAACTAATTCAAAATGAGCTTTGACACCACTTTTTCTTTTGAATATTTTTTTAACTTCTCAATGAGAAAAATGAGTTGTGACTGCCCTGCCAGTGACTTAAATCTGGGTTGGAAAGGAGTCAGGGCCATTGGGATTTGGTAGATTATTTCACACATCTGAGTTTTGTGTTTTCCTTTAAATAATGTTTGCTCAACCACATTTAAGCACTCCTTCACACCTTCCCCATCACTTGAACGTTTTTTTATGTTTCCCCAAAATCCATGATACTTTTCCTGAATATTCGTTTGCATGCCGCTGGGATGTAAACGAAAATGTAAAAATCTGTTGTACTGCACTCGAAGTTCGATGTTTTTGCGTGCGCTCACCTCAAACCTCAGCGGATAACTGTGCACAAAAGGGCGGTGCTTTGTTTCGTAGTGGCGCTTCGCAATGTTGCGACGGTTTCTGAGCATATGATGCACACTGGTTTAGAATCGGCTGCAGCCAGAACAAAACTAAATTTTTCCGTCCATTCATTTATAACAAGACGCATCGACCTCGCTAACTTTTTAGCAAGGCATACTGTCAGCAGCACTCTCTTCCGGTCTGCTGCGCAATTGGCAGTGGATCGTAAACAAAAGATTTGATTGGCTCAAATCAGTGACGCCATTTCCGTATTTACTAGAATTGCAGCACCAATGTTTGCGAATGCGCCCTGAAAAGAAATCATCATAGATTGGTCATGGGTCCGGTCCGAACCATCGCGCGGTCTGGATCCGGACCGCAGTCCGCCATTTGGTGATGCCTGCACTACACCATCACGTAGCTGGTTGCTGCTGCTGTGCACGGACTTACATATAGTTTAAATAAAGTCCGTTCTGCTGCGGCGTAAGATAGCCTGGCACAGAGCATTTAAGTAGCGGCGAAATAAATCACTTCCGGGACAACGAGCGACAGGGCGACGCTTTTTTTTTTCAATTAGTATTGCGTGACCTAATGCGCGCCCCACTATTTGAGAATCACTGGTCGCGCATGCTTCTTTCTGCCTTTCATGGATATGCGGGTTAAATTCTTGGTCAGTGCCCTGATACTCATTCGGTACCGCTCAATCAGCCAGTGCACAAACATTGCCCATTGCAATTGCAATCATTTGGAAATGTCCTGGAGAACAAAGAAATCAAGATTCAAAACAACAAAGTGGTTCATCAGCGAAGATGTGGATTGTTTAGTTTTAATCAGGCCAAGTTAACCTCTTAAACCCTACATTACAGGAGAAAGTACATACTGCCCGCTTTGGTATTTAGCCAGGTCCATTATCAGAATGTTTTGATTCAAAGTATTTTGTATTTGTATATGCTATTATATTTCTGGTTTCCTTTGGAGTCTTAAAAAGGCATTTAATGCATGAATTTGGACATAATACCGTTCAAAGTCTTGAAAAGCTTTTGAATTTTGATGTCTTGGTCTTAAATGTTATGTTGTTTGTAAATTCTCAGTGTTCAATTTCTCCTTAGAAATGTCATTTGCCATTTGGTTTAAATAAATTAAATAACTGAAATAAAAAAGACATAGGACCGAGAACCTTGCTAGTGTTTCACCCAGACATTTCAATGATTACATTTACTTGCCGCCGCCATTCGGGTTAAGGTAAATATTCCTGTGACAACATTCCAAATAACCCGTTGATATGCGTGAGCAGACAAAGTTACTCCTCTATACATGGTAGTTATAATCCAATATACTGATCTACACACAGCCACCTTATGACGTTGACGTATGGCGTTCAGTACTAAATTCAATTGCACTCTCTTATTTATTTATCTAATTTATATATTTGTCTGTATTATTGTTGTATTGCTCTGGAGAGGGGAGCCATCTAATCTCGTTGCACACTTGAGTACAATGACAATAAAGGGATTTCTAATTCTAATTCTAATTCATTTTTGCTTCTTACTTTCTACATCAATAAAAGACATTTGAGTCATGTCTTTCACCACACCGACAAAGATATCTGTTTCCTCTTCGCTCCAGTGTGGTTCTGTGCTGTGTTTGAGTTTTGACATGTTTGTGTCATGATCTGTATTTGTTGTTTTTGATTTAGTATTTAGTTTCGAGTTTTTCCTTGTTTAGTGTTTGTCTTGTGCTCTGATTGTGTTCACCTGTGCTTGTCGTCTCACTCCCTCGTGTTAACCAATCAGCTCCCTCCAACCCTTTGTGTCTTGTCCAGGTGCTCCTAGTTGTCTCGTTAATGTTTGTATTTACTTCCCTGGTTGCTTTCAGTTCCGGTTGCATTGTTGCTGTCGCTGTCCTCGTTGTTGTTCCAGTCACTTGCTATGTGCTGTCTCCTATTAATTGTCTGTCATCCGGTTCTTAGAGATTTTCAGTTTTCTCAGTCATAGTCACAGTAACAGTCATAGTGTTTAGTTCTTTTCTAGCCCTTGTTTTGTTGATCCTTGTTATTTTGCTTTTTTTCATCTTTTTGTTGCTCCCAGTGCCTTGCTTGCCTTTTTATTTTCAATTAAACACCATTTAAGTTACCCAATCCTTGCTTCCCTGCATTTGGGTCCTCCTCAAACTCTACCTCAACGTGACAGTTTGTTTACCTCTGGTTAAAGCAGTGATGCTTAAATAGTGCGATGTTGAGTGGGGTGCGTGGGACCGTGGGGAACATGCTTTTTTTCCGCCGTAGTACGGCTGAATAACGCATCGTTTTGGGACCAAAAAATACGATCTCAGACAACGCGAGTTTGAGCTTGTCAAAGCTGTTTGTGCCCCTAGTTCACGCAGTAGTCACGCAATGCTGATTTTAAAAAAAGCGTTGCCCTGTCGCTCGTTGTCCCGGAAGTGATTTATTTTGCCGCTACTTAAATGCTTTGCGCCAAGCTATCTTACGCTGCAGCAGAACAGACTTCATTTGAACTATATGTAAGTCCGTGGACAGCAGAAGCAACAAGCTACGTGATAGCAAATAAACGACTCCACTCACAAGTAGCGTTCAAAACGAGGAGGCGAGCAAGGAGGCGCTAAGCGTGCTAATCGCTAAAATTAATTGCTTTGATGTTTGCTCGACTTTTAACAGAAGTCTGACTCGAACCGCGTTTGGGCAGTGAGCCAGCAGCTATGAACAGAAATGTTATATTGCAACCATTGCGTATCTAAACATAAAATAAGAGGAACACGGAAATGGCTGACGTCATCATGACGAAGAGGTTCGATGTCAAACGTATAGTAACGACAAATAAAATGAAAAAAAACGTTAAGTAAGCATATTAAAACTGTTGCTTTATGTTATTTATATAGAATTTTTGTTTAAAATCCCCCTGGCTCTTCTTTTGTCTTTTCTGTATTATGTACGCATTAATAACTGTGTTTGGTTTGTTAATGCTAATAAAGTTAAAAAAAAACCTATAGTAAATATTTATCATCTCATCAATATTTACATATCATACAGAGTACTGAATTTCGAGATCTTCACAATAATATTTCTCTAAATTATTTTTCTAATCAATTTAGCATTGTATAGGGATATTTTATTGACAATATAACATCAATATACAAAGAAAGAAAAGAAATGGTGGTGGGGGCGCGAATCATTTTCTTCTTGGTAGGGGGGGCGTGACAGTAAATAATTGAGAAGGACTGGCTTAAAGGAACAAGGGACGAGCATGCACAGAACACAAACAAATTTGCTGTTCAATGGATATATTCCGATACATGTTTATATGACCAAATATTTGGTTTAGAAAAGGTTTTTGAAAGGTTAATTCACTGCATGGTAACATAGTCCCTGGTTTATTGCACTTGTGGCAATGTGCAATGAGCAGCAACATTACGATGTAAATATCTGTGTCGCTCTCGAAGCATGACCACCCAAACCAAGAATAACCAAACTTTTTACGTTAGTGTAACGGTTGTATTGAGTATAATTTGATTAGTCAAACCGAGTGAGTGAAACACAATACGTATGTAGCACCAAAGCTAACCCAATGTAAAAGATGGCCGCTTCCGCTGCGTTAGAATACGTTAGTAAAACCTCGCTTCTGTGTGCCTATAAAGCGAGTTTAATTTATTACCGGAGCTCAGTACTCATCTTTTGATGTCAAAACTAAATTTGTTCAATTTACAGCCAAAATAAAGAAACTGGCCTCCCTTTCCAATGTTTTTGGGGGCAGTGACTTGCTGTTGTTGTTACCTTGAATACACATTTATCATCTCTGTTGTTTTTTTATTTATTTATTTTTGTGGCTGTTTTTTTTTTCAGAAGTGTGGCAATCAAGCTGTACCATGTGATACGTGAATAATGCATGTTTATCTCATATCCTAGGGTACAACATGATCCATTTCACGCCTTTGCAGACGCTCGGCGTATCCAGGTCATGTTACTCCTTGGCAGACCAGCTAACCTTAAGCCCTGAGTTCAGCCCAGATGGTCAAAACTATAGCTGGACAGATGTGGGGGCACTAGTGGAGAAGTTGAAGAAAGAATGGAACGTACTCTGTATTACTGATGTTGTGTACAACCACACTGGTAGGTAACTGAATCTGTTTTGATGCGTGTTCCATAAAGTTAGGTCCAGAAGTACACAGTCACAGTTTTTGTGATATTGCCTCGATACACAATCACAAGGATTTTATTATATAATGAATCCATTGATGGTTCTTCCCAAAGTCCAGAATACTCTGGAAAAGGTGGGCATATCATTGTCAAAATCTACATTCTCGAGAGTTACCTTCTTGAATGTAAATGGATTTGGTTAAACATGATGCAAACAATTGTAAACATACAGGTAAGGTATGTTGGACCATATTTAAAGCCTTCCGTTGAAGGCATTTTTATAAAATTGCTTGTCTCCAAATATTCTAATTAATTACGGTCATAGAAATAATTTTAGTCCCAAAAAGAGTCATATAAAAGTGAAACTATTGTATATATTTTTTGAATTAATTCCATTGCAATCATTCTGAAACATTGCACTCTCTATATCACCATGAGTTCTGATTTGAGCTCCAATATCTCATTTTATAGAATGTTAAACTTATAACTTTTCTAGTGTTTAGTTTTGTTTTGCACATCTTGTATTATCTTAATCAAAACAACAGCCATGCTTTCAGAAACAAGTCTTTGGAGTTGTTTCAGAAACTTTCAGTGTCAATTTATTCATACCTGAACAAACTTTAACAACTGTAACTTCTAGTTGAACTAGCTCCCTCATATTTATTGCTGATGTGAGTGCTGATGGTAACAAAATGACCTATTATCGGGCTCCCACTGTTGTCTGAACACAGCCTATGTTCTAAAACAATCAGAAGCTCGTGCTAGAACTGTTTTTGTCTGTTTTGCGTATTCCCCTTTTGGAGCGCCTTGAGCGTGCACTGGCACTTCGTTTTTGGTGGTTTCTGAATAACCGAAGGGTGGACTCTGAATAACCGAACGGCACGTTTGAAGTACGTTCTGAGTTTCTGAACAGTCAGATTGAAGTGTGCACTGGCTGCTCCACCAACGGCCCGTTTGTTGTCTTGAAGTGTATCAAGTTATGGACAGAATCCCATGGGAGGAAGAGAAGAGCTGAAGACTGACTCATTCATTTGGTGTGTGGAGAGGTGATGTTGGCTTGTTATGAAGATTGATCTGATCTCTGGAGTGATGAAAAGTTATTCCACATCAGTAGGATTGTCAAATGTCACAACTGTAACTACTGGGCGGGAGAAGATGCTTGTATTACTCCTGTAATAATGCAGAATCAGGCCTAGGTATGGTCTGGAATAGGGCTGCACGATATTGGAAAAAACTTACATTGCAATTTTGGGGGAGGCTGCGATGTACATTGCGATATTGAAACTAGGTATCGATAAATTATCGATCCCCCAAAAAAACAACGGAGCAAATTCGACCTATCACTGCCCTACTCGTCACAAAATCCCTTCCATTGAGGCAATACAACCTGAGGCTTACGCATTCGCCGCTGAGCTAGCGTGACTCAAAACAAACAAAAAAAAACGGGTGGCGTAAGGTGGTCTTACCGGCCGACTTGAAGAAACGTCCCTCAGTTCCATCACACGGGAGCTCCGGAGGAGTGAGGCAGGCTTGCTGAATAGTTAAGCCACTAACAAGCACCCTCCCCGGACACGCACGGGACGAAACGGCCCGAAGCTCTAGCACACTAGACCCCCATCGGATGGGAGGCGGGCGTACGTAGCAGTGAAGCCGCTAACAAGCACCCTCCCCGGACACGCACGGGATGAAACGCCTGTAACGCAAGCACACGAGGCCTCCGTCGCTTGGGAGGCGGGCGTACGTAGTAGTGAAGCCGCTAACAAGCACCCTCCGCGGACGCGTACGGCACGGGCCGTGCACCCTTCGCAGACACGCACTGGGCAAAGCGGCCCATAGCAGCAGCACAGGAGAGCTCCATCGGGACGGAGGCGGGGGTACGTAGCAGTGAAGCTGCTAACAAGCGCCCTCTGCGGACACGCACTGGACGAAACGGCCCGTAGCAGCAGCGCACAAGAGCTCCATCGGGACGGAGGCGGGGTACGTACCAGTGAAGCCGCTAACAAGCACCCTCCGCGGTGCATGTTTTGGCAGTCACGTGATCATGGCGGCGCGTGAGTAAGACGGCAGTAACTCTCTCCACTCAAAACTTTGCCTAAAGCTATTAAATCGCCAAACCACCGCACTAAAGCCTGAACTCCAAGCAGCTAACTAAAGACTTTCCTCACAATGCCTCCAAAACAATTAAAGCAATCAAACAAGGACCGCGATGCAGCAGAATTGTGCAATGCCACGCCTCATCTTAACGCCTGTCCCAACTTTGGTAACGACGGTGCAAATGCTCATGCTAGTCCCTCAACTACCGCTGTTCCAATAACGGAGACTTTGCTTAAAAGTATTTCAGCAGCAGTGGCCGAGCAAGGGCAGAGTATTCTAAAATCTGTGAATGAGACAATGGGGAAGCTCGAAGCGAAAATGGATGACATGGTGAAGCGCATTGACGATGCCGTTGCCACTACAGCGGCACTTGTTGCACGCCGAATGGAGGCTGAAACACGCGTTTCTCGCTCGGAGGACGATATGGTTCCGATAAAAAAGCAAATCGATGCTTTGGAGAAAACTAACAAGGATCTCCGGGCCAAAGTAACTGACCTGGAATGTCGACAAAGACAAAAGAAGGCTGTTAAACCTAAACGAGTCAATTGAAGGGGGAGACCCGGTTGAGTTTTTCGAGGGGTTTATTCCCAATCTACTGCAGCTACCTGTCGCGTCTGTGGCCATCGAGAGTGCCCATCGGGCTTTTGGAATACCTGGTGATGGTTGTCCACGCCCCGTTGTGGTGAAACTTCAGCGCTCTCGAGATGTCTCCATGGTGTTTGCGGTTGTGAAATGCCTTGGGAATCTTCAGCATGAGGGGAGACCATTGCGAATTACCCGTGACATTCCACCTGATGTCCGGGCTGCGAGGCGAGCCTTCAATACCGTGTGCGCGAAACTCATAAAAAAATGCTGTATTTTTACGGCCATAAGAAGCGCTGCATCAAAGGGCGGAACACCAGTTGAGGGTGCTATTTCCGTATTTAATGCATGTACTAGGCGCGCAGCACTATAAGGCGCTAGCTGAGCTGCTCGCGCTAGCTCAGCTGCTCGCGCTAGTTCAGCTGCTCGCGCTAGCTCAGCTGCTCGCGCTAACTGATGCCTGCTCACCAGGACTCAATCCCCTAAGGGATCTTTGCCAGAGATATCACCCCATTTCAATGACAGATATCATGAAACTATTAGGAATCATTGCCAATAACAATGACTCTAACCAATAAAAGGTGTCTTGGCAATAGTCTACTAGACAACGTTAGAGGAGGGACTTCACTGGTCACCACACTCCTTAGAGTCACGGTTTCAAATTAAAACCAAAAAAACCTCAGCATACAAGCAAACAATGAAACAAAGAAATAAGATTAACACAAAACATGTATCTCTCATGCCATCTATATACCCAAAAGAAATAAAAATAACACAAAAAGATTATAGCAATGGCTTCTTGGGAGCCACTCAGCCTTAGCCAATTACAGCAATGGCTTCTTGGGAGCCACTCAGACTCAGCCAATCACATGGCTGTTTAGAGAGATGTGCATGGCTGTTTAGAGAGATGTGCTGTTGTGCTTTGTGCTTTTTGCAGTCTGTTGTCTAAACCTGGGACGTTTCTTGCTTTCAATAACATAAATGATAAGACAGACTACAACATTGTGGACAGCTGCCCTTTTGTCCAGCTTTCTCCTACACCATCTCCAAAACACCATAGTCAGATAATGTATAAGTCACGGTCAATTAGAAGCATAGATGACTCATACTTTGTCCAGCAGAGTGTGCTAACATGCACTCTGAACAGCCCAATGAGTAAAAGGGTTGATGGTCGCGAGTGATGCTTAGTCCATATAATGGGCGCGTCGCTTTACATGGCGCTTTGTTTGTTTTGGGGAAGATTAGGGACTTTAAAGAGCGCCCTATGGCCCGGAAAATACGGTACTCACTTCAGAATGGCATATCATGCGATCCTGTCCTTCAAAGCAAATGGAGTACTGAAGACATTTAAGGATCCGAACGAGGCTGAAGCTTTCCTCTTAACCATCCCGTAACTGGTAGAGTAGCCTATGTCTCTGTGAATATTGTCACCGGTGTTGAGTGCTCATTTGCCCCTCAGAACTGATTGAACTGTGATATTGTATATTATGGGCTAAACTTTCCTTGTTATATGGCGAAACAATATATGGAGAGTATGACAACAACTAAGTTTTGAGTGGTAGTTAGAGGTTATGTTTTGTGTAATTTTATTTTTATATTTTTATCTTAATTCACATGGTGCTCAAATAAACAATAGTAAGGTCCTAGGCTCAATTAATTGTAATGTTCTGAATAGGGTAAAAAAAAAAAATAATAATAATAATATATATATATTTATATATATATAAAAAGGTATGGGATCAATTGATATAAATTGTAGTAGAGAGTATAATGAATTTGAACAGTACCATCATGCCGCTACAAATTGTACCTGTGAATACTATAACCCTGAAGATCTAAAACAAAATGATTTTTCATTTTCAGTCATGCACCTAAATTATACGAAGTCTTAAAAAACAACATGATGAGCTGGTTTTGTTGCTTGCTACTACAGCTACACATTTTTATGTTATTGCATGTAGCAAAACTTGGATGAATGACCAAACATATATAGATATTTATAACCTAGATGGATATACATTGCATTACAAGAATAGAATTGGTAAAATAGGTAGGGGGGGTTTGTCTTTATGTAAATTCAAATGACTGAGTAAAAGTGCGAAATGATATGACTATTGATGATGGTTACTCTGATTCATTATTTCTCGAAATAAAAATGGCAAAGGGGAAAAGTCTCATTATCGGAGCAATAGACCGGCCACCCAATTCTGACTATGGTACATTTAGAGCTCACCTTGAAAGTCTTCTCCATCTTCTAAATCAGACAAATAAAAACTGCATTATTATGGGAGACTTTAATATCAACATATCAAATAAGGATACAATAGGAATGGATTTTCAAAATATTCTGTTCTCCTCATCCTTTTATGCAACTATTGATAAATATACCCGAGTTACAGAGAAAAGTGGGCCCATTATTGACAATATTATTACCAATATACAAAACTCTGGAGGTAAATCTGGTGTATTATATTCAGATATAACAGATCATTATCCCATTGTGTTTCTTATGAACTGGACCAAAAGGCCATTTGTCCCATGTACCAAGAGAAAAGTCCAGATTCTAACTGACAAAACCCTTAAAAACCTAACTCAACATCTCCAAACAAAAAACTGGGCTGCTATTTATTGTTCTAATGATCCAAACAAGGCATTTGACTACCTAACTCTTGAAATAAGAGCTTCTATTAATGAAACTATTCCAGAAAGGATAATAAAACAAAATGAAATAAAAAATCCCTGGATTACAAAAGGAATTCTACAGTCTATTCAAAAGAAGACTAAGCTTTATAAACAGTATAAAAAAAAGTCAAAATAATATAAATAAATGCAAATACACAAGATATAAAAATAAATGAACAAATCTAATACGAGTTAGTAAGCAAAACTATTTTTCTGACCGATTTAAAAATGCTTCTGGCGATCAGAAGAAATCTTGGAAGGTGTTGAATGAGGTAATTGGCTGAAATGCAAAATCACCAGTTTTTCCTGACGCCATAATGCAGACCCAATCAAATAAAACGACTAAGGCAGATAATTATCAGACAATTTTAAAATTTATTTTTGCCTCTGTTGGAAAAAATCTATCAAAACAAATTTCTACAACAGGAGGCTCACATTACAAATATTATCTAAAGAAGAATTAACCCAACTCATGCTATTTTACTTCTACTTGTCAAATAGAAATAACCAATATTATATACAAGATGAAATGTTCACACACAACTGGTGCTGATGGTATTAGTAGTAAGATTCTGTCAGGTTCAATCACCTAAGCATTCACTGAACATAGGCAAAATGAATGAAAGGAAGAGAAGAGTTGATCTTTTACTTGCTAGGAGAACGAACAGAGGTGTGCTCAGTTACATCTCCAACTTCGTTCTGGAGCACACTCCGCCGAGCCCTCTATTTTATTAGGGAAGTCCCTAACAATACAATGTATTTGCACTAAGGAATGAAGGGGGGAGCACCAGCAGAAACATGTAAACATTTCAGACACAAGAGGAAAGACAGACATCAATGGCAGTCATCTACTGATTGAAAAGGCAGATATGCCTTTTAGTGCTCTGGCACTAAAGTCTCAGTCCTTTTGTTTCAGAGGTGTGTCTCGGCACACCTCCTTTGATGTTGCAGACGTTGATCCAGTCTTCAGGCATCCGCTTCTCTTGAAGTCTTCTCATCCATATGGTCAAACATAGGTCACGCTGTGGAACAATTCTTTTGCAATACTAATAGAGTAAAATATGGGATAAAATATATCTTCAACCTAACAGATTCTTAAAACTATTGTGCATGTAATAGCTGAGCCACTTGCTCATATAATAAATTTATCTCTCCAGCTCGGCGTTGTTCCAAAGCAAATGGTGACAAAAATAATACCAGTATATAAGTCTGGGAACATAAATGAAATGCAAAATTATAGGCCCATATCAATATTACCAACCCTTTCCAAAGTACTAGAAAGAGCAATCCACTTGAGACTGGTAGCCTACTTAAAAAAACAAAATATACTGGTTTCTTCACAGTATGGCTTCAGGGAACAGAGCAATACATGCATGGCCACTTTGGATTTGCTTGAGAAAGTAAACGATGCTTTTGAGAAGGGAGAAATTGGTATTGGCGTTTTTCTCGATCTCACAAAGGCATTTGATACGATTGATCACTCTACTTTACTTGGGAAGTTGGAGCATTATGGTGTCAGGGGTATAGCACTACAGTGGTTCAAGGACTATCTTCAGGATAGACTACAATATGTAAATGTAAATGGGGAAAACTCAGGACTGGAAAACATCACATTTGGAGTTCCCCAGGGATCCATTCTGGGCCCCCTTTTATTTATTGTGTATATTAATGATTTTGGTTTCTGTTCGCACAATATTCATGAAATTCTTTTTGCAGATGACACAAATCTATTTATATCACATAAAGATATTGATCAGCTTGTACTACTCTTAAATGAGAAGTTATCAAATGTAAATACTTGGTTCAAATGTAACAAGTTATCCCAAAACCTTTTGTCTTGAAATCAGTTGAAGTGGTTTTAATTGACTTTGAGAAGCTGATGTAGCGAATTTTAAATGAACCTCATTGCTATGCTCGTTCTTAACATATTAATTTCTTGTCAGAGGAATAGTTCATAAATAAATTACAAGTAGTTAAAAGTTGAGAGTTACTCTTATCGCCCGGTATGTCTCAAGACAAGTTTATTTAAACAGCTCACATAAGATTTTCAAATGGATTCACAAACCCATAATTCATTGAGCTCAACAACACTCCCTAACCCCTCATCTACATCCACATTTGTATGCACACCAAAGGCCCATTTCTCTCAAATATTGTTTTCAAATCTATCAAAATATGGGCACCTCTCTTTTGCAAAAATCTATCCAACTCGAAGGCGTGGTAGATCATGATGCAGATTAGGCAGCGGGGTTCTTGCACAATTGTGCCTTAGGTTGTCCACAATAAGCTCTAAAATATGCAAAACTCATTATCCGGTGTGACCACCAATTGCCTATGTTTGTTTAGTTTATTCTGGATGATTAAATATGAAAATCTGTTCCAGTAGCTGCTGATATATGTACAGCAACATAGAACAAATATTGAAGTGGAGTGGGCCAACAACCCAACATGCTTACACACGGTTGTGGGTGCCTCCAATTGCCCACGTCAAATGCGCGGCCGACTACATCATCCGCAAGGGAGATCTTGCAGTTAACCGATATAAACGCACTGCGCACCATTGACATGCACGGACCCCAGCGAGTCTATTTTTGCTAACGCAATGTCAAGCCCTCAAGCACTGCATGTGCTAATACCGCCCTGATTTTATGCAAATGAGAGGATCCGCTACGATTGGCTGGTAGTGGGCTACATTTCATCCCACAATGGTGCACAACGAGGCAAACACCTCCTTTATGACCATTTCTACCTGTGAAAAGTCTAGGAAAATAGAAAAGAAAAGTCCACACACTTGCACTGGGGACAAAAACAGGCCCCTATGACTTTAGAAAGATTTTGCACTTTGTGTGGCAAACAGTGCTCACACCAGACACTGATTAATTACGCGTAAAAGTTTCAAATGGATTTCTTTCTTTGGTTGTGATTTTCATCACAGTATATTTTTCTGTTTGCAGCTGCTAATAGCAAGTGGATCCGCGAACATCCAGAATGCGGTTACAACCTGGTGAACTCTCCCCATCTTCGTCCAGCCTGGGTCTTGGACAGAGCTATCTGGCATTTAACCACTAGAATCATAGACGGACGCTACAAGGACATTGGGCTTTCTGCAAATATCACCAATAAAAATCAAATGAATGTAAGCGCACCACTGCTTTTTACACTTTGTTTTAGACTGTTGTCAAACTTCAAAAGGATCATGGACTGTTCAGACAACTGGGAAAATAGCACTTCAGTAGTCATCCCGTGTTTCTACAGTTTAATTGGAGTCAACCTGTTGTAAATTCAGTTGATTGAATGAACTTGTCTATATAAGATCCATAGTTGACTGTGCATTTAAGAGCACAAAAAGCATTAAGTCAGAGGAATTTTCATATTTCTGCAGCATTGACCGTTCATATGACTTCCATCATCTGTACAGAAGTTCTGAACCACCCAGACTCTTCGTAGAACTTACTGTTTAAATTGAGTGATTGGGGGAGAAGGGTCTTAAGGCGCGCGTCCGCTGACTGCATATGGTGTTTCAGGCTTCATGTCTGTATGTGTTCCATAAATGCGCATGAGCCCATGCATGCCCACTCCAAAAAGAAACAGCTTCTGTGTTTGTTGTAACGTTTGGGATAGTTCAGGTCAGGAAATTTGAGGCATCTGGATGTCTTTTTAGTCCTTTAAATTAGAATTATATCTGCTTACCTGAATTTAATTCGGTTTGCATTTCACTTGCGAAAGACAAAAGAAGTTAAAATGTTGCCGTTGCAGTAAAGGCCTGGCAGAGCATTACCAGAGATTAACTCCAGAATTTGGACTGGGGGTGAACAAATTCTGACAGGTGCCTGCTAGAATCTGTATCTCTAGTAACTCTATCCAGGAAAAAGGGATCTTGCTTCCATTTTCTATAGTTCCTAAAAATAATCTCAGGAATACAGAGTAAGTCACTTCGGGTTCAGCTGAGGTTAATTACTGCGTGCCAGAACATGCCTGGGAAAGAACCGTGCATTTCACATGCAGCAGGCCTTCAGGATAAACTTGAATAAACACCTCTCATAACACCATAATTTATGACACAATGGCTGGAGAAATAATATACAGAAACACACTTAGGCATTACTTGAGTGAGTGTTGGACAATCTAGCTTTTCTTGAAAGGTCCCTCTTGAAAATGGCCTCCCAAGTATATCTACAATTATTTATTTTTTTTATTCAGAGGCTGTAATGAAGTAATTCTGTTTCCATTTATTTCAGTGGTATGCATTGCTTCGATCTTCTACCTTTTTGATTAGCGAACTGACTCAAGTTCCAACTGTATATTGTTTGACCACTGAAAGCATGAAATTAGTTTTACCTATACAATGGCAAGGATAATTTGGATTTTAAAATTGACTAAAAATGCCTTTTGTCAATGTGTTTGTGTCCGTGCGTGTGTTTGCGTGTGTGTGTGTGTTTTATTAGGATATCCGGAGTGTGCTGTGGCAGGACGTGTATCCTCAGATCAAACTGTGGGAGTTCTACCAGGTCAAAGTGGACAATGCTGTGGAGCAGTTCAGAACTCTCTTACAAAATGGTTTGTACAACTTTTCAGCTGAGATATACAGTGTATACACACTCTCTTTCAGAAGCATTGAAACAGGAAACCCAAATCCTTATTCTGGAGATTGAAGCCATTTGGGTTTGACATCAAAACATGAATATGAGACAAGAGATCCAAAGTATTGCTTATAATGTGTTTCCTTTTTCTATGAACTATTCCACTCAGTATTGGAATACATGATTGCTTGGTGTTATGTGGAGCATTTCCTATTCAAACAAGCAATCAGTATATAATCCCTTGCATGCACACAGCCTTTTTCGCTCATCCTCTTTTCTAATGTACAGTTGTGGAGGTGAGGCAAGGCAACCTCTTGAAAACATTTGTGGCACTTGAATGCACATAGCTCTGGTCAAGTCTTTCTTTGCAACATATAAACGTTATTCTATTGAAAAGTTGCTTTCTCATGTCAGTTTGTTAGCTAGAATTAAATTCAGTTGTCATTTTGAAAAATAATACATATGTACAACAACTAAATGGCTAAGTTAGCAGAACTGATTCTGCTTTTGTAAATTCGCTCCTCTCCTTGCTTTTCATAATGATATTTGGTAAAGTTTCTTCCTGTTTAACGTGTTATGATTGTTTAGGTGGAAATGTAGCATTTAGGAGTACAGGTGGTTATGTTCAAATCCCGTTGGGAAAATGTCTGTCCTGGCAATCCCCTGGATCCGCAAAGTGAATACAGTATCTGGAAATATTGTTGATGTTTTGATCTGTCTCGTGTTCATCTTTCAATGTCAAAACAAATGTTTTGAGTTGCAGGAAAAATGAAAGAATTGGCCTAACTTTTCTGTCCCATACTTTTGAAGGGAAGCATTTCTTTATAACCTGACAGACAAGATTTGTAGTATGTAGTTAAAGATCAAGTATAAAGTAGTAATCTGTTCCATTTAAGTGCCATATTCTTATTTTTTGGCCTCTCCAACAACGGTTGGCCTGAATGTGAACAATATATTGCAACACAGCACCAAGTCATTTTGCAGAAAACGTGTCAACAATTGACAATCACCAATGCACTAAATTGGCTGAGTGGCGACTCTGCCTAATTTAAATGACATCGATCACCAACGATTACAGGAGATTGCCAAACACATGAATTTTTGTTGTTAAGCGTGTTGCTATGGGTCTAATTATGAATCTGGGTGGGTAGAGTTAAAATAAACTAATCAATGTATGCTTAAAATAGTTGTAGCCGTTGGTATTACTCAAAAAGTAGATCTTCAGTGTTACTATAATTTGTATTTTAGGATCATTTTATTTATATTATCATTATAAAAAAA
Source organism: Idiotropiscis lumnitzeri (assembly GCF_059441095.1). Classification (NCBI taxonomy): domain Eukaryota; kingdom Metazoa; phylum Chordata; class Actinopteri; order Syngnathiformes; family Syngnathidae; genus Idiotropiscis; species Idiotropiscis lumnitzeri. The sequence continues at coordinate 1,875,385 of NC_142402.1, read as the reverse complement.
TATATAAATATACAGTACTGTGGCGCCATGAGACACAAGGTTGATTTACTACATGACCATGTTCGTAATTCAAAACGTTCCTATCTCAAATAAATTAGTGAAATGAATAGAAATGCCATTAATTGGTTCCAGCCTCCCCCTAAAAAAAACTGAACATTTTTATGATTTTGTTTTTAATAAGTAAGTTAGCTATCTATAATATTGTACTTTATAAAAGCATATACCATATTTTCACGAGCATAAAGTGCATTTAAATGCCTTAAACTAAACTTAAACTAAACTCTGTGAGTTACGCCGCAATTTGTGAATGGATTGTGGATGCTTGGGCTAACTGTTAGTCATGTTAGCCACTAACATGTCTGCTTGCACTGTTCAAGCTTTCGCAAATGTTTTCCATCTTTTTTGAGGAGCTGCACAGCAATGAGACTGACTGAAACTGCTGAGAACCTGTTGTGTTATATACTTCAAAATAGTACAACTGAACTAAATTTTGCTCTTGTTGCCTTTGTATAAGCCTTATATTTGTGTTAAATACAGAAATAGCACCTGTAACTGAGACAGCGCCTTACAGTAGTACGCCTTGTGGTTGATAAAATAAGGTATTTATAACAAAATTTGCTGGAACTCAAACACATAAACTGTTTTGTCAGGCCCAGCTCCTGCACTTTGTCTGTCCTGGGGTTCAAGGTGGCTTGACCAATACATACGGGGGCTGAGAAAACAATCTGTAAATATAGTTTACAATATAGGGCTGGGCAATATATATGCATTTAATGCATTTCATAAAGTTTAACAAACAAAATAGCCCACAAATCAAAAGGTTCACACACTATTTATAAACCAATAGGAGAGCTCACTTAATTAATACCAGACTTTGCTTCCTCATGTGAAGGTGTGTCGGTGTAATTAAAGAGGTCTTTGAAGTGTTCTTCATCCATCCATCCATCCATCCAACCAACCAACCATTCATTCATTCATTCATTCATCCATCCATCCATTCATTCATTCATCCATGCTTTCATTCATTCATCCATCCATCCATTCATCCATTAATTTCCTCAGATGAGAAGTCCAGAGTCTTCCTGTCTACTCCAGCCAGCTCTTCCAAGGGGATGCAAAGGCGTTCCCAGCAACCCGACAGTCTTTCTAGCGTGTCCTGGCTTTTGGGTCCCAATAATATGATCTTTATGTGTCACATGCGCCATGTCTGTATTTTAAGGTGTGAAACCAGACCATAATAAGACTGGAGGGAAAACTGGCCTTGTCATCATCCAGGACCCCGGTTGGAGACGTTATGGCAACTCAGTGGAGATGAACTCTGCTCTTCAAACATTTGTACCTCACAGGTAAGACACATTTATCACAGTTCATTCCAGAAGATTCATTTCGATTGTTGATATTCCTGATCTTATGACCAGAGCAGAAAATAAAATTGTGTTTTAGGTGGGGGTTTTTTCTTCTACATTGTTTGTTGTGTGATGAGGAATGATTAAATTCATGTAATTTCCAATAATGTGTGAATTTTCAAGCCACAGGAAATTTCAAGCATGAACTTCGAAAACTGAGTATTTGCACATGTCTTAAAACTGAAATTTCGCCCCAAAGAATAGTGTACCTTCTTGTTCACATGCCTCTACTGTCATTTTGAACCTGGTTAAACTGAAAAACATCAATGCATGTCGTTCCGTTATTTACATAACTGTATGTACTATTCAAAGCATGTATTAAATCTTCTCCTTACTTCAAAATACTTTAAATATGATTTAAACATTACTACAGTAACAATATAACTCTAAATATATATTATTGTGGTTAAATAGTAAAAAAACAACATTTTTTTATAATGTTTGTGAATATAAATGACTTTAATGACTGTGTCTTGTCACCTAACTTGATAGAGTAAATAATAGCATAGAAATTGTATTTTTTGAATGTATGCAATATTTCTAAGTACTACTGAATACCAGCAACAGTAATTGATATGACTTTTTGAACACGGGTGCAGTAATACAAAAAAATTTCAAAAGTCATCTTTTGTTTTTTATTTTTCTTTATCTATCTGGCTGTAGGTGTTCAGAAAAAAAATCTTTTCTGCTGGTTTGAAAAGAAAGAAAGATTTTATTAAGTGACCATGTTATTCTCCAAACAATGCCAAATAGCAAAGTCAAATTTATTCATGCTCACTATCATGGCCGTAAGACTATTTGCCTCTATCACTTTAAATCTTGTCAAAGCAACGTTCATCAGTGAAATGAGGTTCAGCTGAATGCCCACAAACAGCATTTTGTAGTTAATTTGTTTCAATATAAATACCATGTCAATCATTGAATGTGTCTGGGCCTACAGTTCATAAATGTGAAATATACTTTGATTTTGCTGGGTGTTAACTAGAGACGTAACGATTCAGTAAGCCCCAATTCAATTTGCAATTTTCAGTTCCTGATTTCGATTGGATTTTTTTTTATTGCTGCCATGCTTTGTCTCTGTGCACTTGTGCTGTAGCTATTCACAAACACAATACGCATTGTTTATCGCAATTGTGTAAAAGTTTAATGTATTTTAAATGGAACCAAAAACTACGTACTATGTATACTGAGTTGCACTAATTCCATGAAACTACCCCCTAAATAATAAAAAAAAACAACAACTGGTAAACATGTTTCACTTTACTTTGGCACCAATCCATTTTTTTTAGGCTGGGCTGAAATTCTATGAATAAATATATGGAAAATGCTCCGTGCTAAAGAAAACGAAAATAAACAGTTAAATCGATTTTCCATGTTTCTCTCTCTCTCTCTCTCTCTCTCTCTCTCTCTCTCTCTCTCCCTCTCTCTCTCTCTCTCTCTCTCTCTCTCTCTCTCTGTCATTTTGAAATCCAAATGATATTCATTATTTTATAGGTAAAACTAATGTGTGATCAAACAATATACAGATGGGACTTTGGTTAAAAAAATAAATAAATAAATTCCTCCTGAGTCAGTTCGCTAATCAAAAAGTTAGCAGATCGAAGGAATCTTTACCACTAAAATAAATGGAAACAGAATTACTTCATTCCAGCCTCTGAATAAAATATGTTTGATTTGTTTTTAGCCAGTGCCTTGTTAAAATAAATACAGTTCAATAAAGTGATACAAAAGAAATCAATGTATTAATCAATTAAAAAGATTTGTTTCCAGACTTGAGGGCCTCTCGTTTTGTCTCTCGCTCTCTGGCTCTCTCTCACTCTTTCTCACCTCTGCCTTCCTGCAAGTAGTGTGATGCGTTCATAAAACTCTGAAATAATATAGCTCAGCAAAACACAACTGTTACCACAACAACACGCATAGCCCATTTGTTTTACAATTTTTTAGCAAAGTAAATTTGTATATTCTAACGAGTTAGGTTGGTTACGTTTTAATGTTGGGTTTTTCCATTAATGGTTTGTGGCAAATGGGTCATATTGTGTTACTTTGAGTAATGAGATTTTACGATTTCACAAACACAACACTGCGTGATCACGAGTTAGCACTTGTGTTCTTGCTGTTTCGATGTAAACCACAGGTATACACAAACTGTGTATTGGTTTTTAATAAATGTGTGTTCGATGACTAAAGCACAGTATACGCTACAATATTTGCTTACCACAAATGGACATCGAGGCAGTATTCCATCAGACGCACACGGTAGCCTGTGTCTGCTAACTACAGCTAGCTTCCAGACACGTCTGCCTCTATGTCAAAAATTAAATCGGGCATCAGCTGCATCATGCTCCCTTTTATAGGTACTCGTTTATCACCGCCGTGCTGCTATAAATCGGATTAAGTCATTGTGCGTATGCAGTTTGTTTACAGTAGAGATATGAGAGAGCCCTTCTGGTTAGTGAACATTGCGTTGCAAATCGATTCTTTTTTTTTTTCTTTTAAATACCAATGCATACTCCAAGCAGTTTGTATCGATATTAAATCGATTTTCGATTAATCTTGACATCCCTAGCATTAAGCCCTACTCTCTCAAATCTTGGATTATCTCTGACAATGTGTCACATCATGAGAATAAATTAATATATTGACCAAAAGATAAATGATTACTCTCACTGCCACCTTCCTGTCGTCCTTTGTCTTCTTCTGTTCTATTTTTTTTGGAAAACAGATTATGGAATGCCAAAACTCTGCAGTGGACCTCTCATTTTATTTTAGCTGCATGCATGTCATGAGGTAATTGATTTTCTTATGTGTAAGAATAATTGTTTTTACTGTTCATACAGCTTTTCCCCACAGCATATAGAGGAGTGTTGCCATTTTTTGCAACAGAAACTGAACCAGCTTAATGAGGAACAACTCCACATTGTGCATCAGCATCAAGAGCAGGTAGAGTAACATACCGGAACTAAGGTCCCATTTCTTATATTAATGATGAGATACGTATGGCTATAAAGCATACTCTATGAGGAGACATCATGGAAAGTCACCACATTCAGCAACTGTTAAACTCCACATTAGTCAATGGCGTGGTACAAGATGCGCAGGTGGCTGCTTTTTTGAGTTGACGTATGTAATCTATTGCTTTGTTTTACACTGTGCACAGCATTTTTTGTTAATGTGTTTTTCTGCTGAAATCCACTGGCACCCAAAACTGTTTTAGCCAAAGCGAGTCAAGTAGACTCCTTTAAAAAATTCTTATACAAAACGTCAATCTGTGTTTTTGGCGTTTTCAAAGCCAATTTATTGTTTCACCACTCACGTACAAGTTATTTAAATCTCAAACTGAACTGAATTCACAATTACACCATTTCAAATTTCTGCAACTTTCTCAAACTTTCTGTGAGTGTCTCAGCCCAACTGAAGGCTCACTTTACTTTCAGTAATCCGCAAACCATTCCATATTCATTTTAATGACATCAGAACTGCAATCTTGCAGTTCTGGTTCATATCAACTGTTCAATGTCAAAATCAGATTGTGTTTTACCTAAAAACCATTTCTATCAGGTTTAATATTCTAATAAAAGGAAAACAATTCATTCACAGATTGAAAGGTTGTGGGTTTCATGTGATCCAATTTGGTCTTGTCTGTCTGCCTCTTTTTTGTCTGGTTGCATTAAAACACAATCATGTTTGCATTTTTGTCTCGTATCTATCAAGCGTACTTTAGTGGAGGGTTTCATTAATGATGAGTGAAGTTGTATTGAACATGTTCTGTCTGTCTTATATATTTGTAGTAAGCTGATATGAAATTAGAATGGAAGTTTAAACACTGCAAACAGGATAAATCACTTGATTTGTTGCATTCATGGGTTTCTGTTCAACTCCAATGTGAAGAATTTTTTGGTTAAGCAAAATAACAAAGTGAATGGGGAGATGAAAACAATCATTATGTCTTATTACTCTTTTTAGTTCATATTTGCTTATATTTATTTGCTGGCAGGCCACCAACTGCATTGTGGGAAATGTCACGTATGAGCGTCTGGCAGAACATGGACCCAAATTAGGCCCGGTTAGCAAGAAAGACCCTCTTGTTACCAGGTAAATTTAATTAGATTTTTTCACTTGTCTGCCTGTTCAGCCCTACCAGGAAGCATCAGTGTGTAAAAAAAAATATCCTTTGGAGAACAATCAGGGTAGACGATGCATATGAAACATTTTATATGAGTTTTATCAAATTACAGAACCCTTGCCATTTTTTAGTTATGGTGTAGTACAACCAAATGTCTAAATAAAACTGGAAATAAATGGGGGTTTTGATTTCAGGTTGGGTCTATACTGTATATAATAATCATTTTTTACGATTATTACGATTACAATTTTGTAATTGTTGGGTTTAATAATCGTAATTGAATTTCGATTAATTGCACAGCCCTGTGTGTATGTATGTAAGTCTGAAACAAATGCTGACTGTAACTGAGTTCAGCAACTCTCTACTAATGCAATATTCTCAATAGTTTTCCGGGTGTAATCGTTTTAAACGGGCCTGAATTCTTTCTCTCAGGTATTTCACTTTCCCATATCAAGACATGACTCTAGAGCATGAAATGCAGATGCTGGATGAGCCAGACAAGACATGTCACTTCCTGGCTCACAATGGTTGGGTGATGGGGGATGATCCGCTACGCAACTTTGCTGAGCCAGGTAAACATAATGGTTGTAAGATGCACAAGAAGAAAGAATGTTTTAGCCCACAAATGGGAAACATTAAATGAAGAAACAATATTTATGGTCGGTTGTCTTGTTTACATGCTAAAGTAGTATAAATAAGTTTTATGGGGTTCAGCACCCAGGAGATGCACAGGATGTAAATGAACATGTCACTGGGACATGAATCTATCTCTTGCATCTGGACAAGGAAAATGCCTTTTTACATGTATTATTTATTACAAGGGGTCATTTGAGCTGTCCTTTTCCTGGTCCTTTACCTGTTTGTCATGGGTGACCCTTCCAGGGACATACAGCCCCAGACATCAGCGTCTAAGATCATTGGGACACAAAAAACCTGTATCCATGATTAAGTAACGACTCAAGTAAAGGGGGAAAAATGCTGTTTAATTACTGATTTGGTCTTTTTTTTATGAATTACATTTAATCAGTGTTGTCAGTATGGGCTTACGATATTTCTTTGATCATTTTAATTCAGGATCCAATGTCTACATCCGGCGGGAGTTGATATGCTGGGGCGACAGTGTCAAACTTCGCTATGGCAAGGGACCCCAAGACTGCCCTTTTTTGTGGGCTCACATGAAGAAATACACTGAAATAACAGCTAAATATTTTCATGGAGTCAGACTGGACAATTGCCACTCTACACCATTACATGTTGCAGAGGTAAGCTATCTAGTAGTAGTAGTCAATGATTGACTAAATATAGAAAATTATTTTTTATTTTTGTTACAGCCTCATGTGATATAAACTTAACTCACAACAAAGTGATTTGAAATGTAAAAAGGAAAGGGGGGAAAGATCTCTCAAACTACTGTATATTGTTTACAAGTCTCTTCTTTTCTCCCTGTCTGTAATATAATGTTTTGTCCAGGCTATGCTTGATGCGGCCAGAGTGGTCAGACCCAATTTGTATTTGATAGCTGAACTGTTTACAGGCAGCGAAATCATTGACAATGTATTTGTGAATCGGCTCGGAATTAGCAGCCTTGTAAGAGGTACCTGCTCAAACAAACTAATGTTGTGGTGTTTTATTCTCTTTTCCCTGCATTTTGTGTGCTTGCACTTTCCTTCCCAATGTGCATGAATTCATGCGTGTGGTGGTTGACCAGTTCATGCTCGATGTAGCTAGAGCAGTGTGCCCTAACCTGTATGTGGTGGCTGAACTCTTCACTGGCAGTGAGGAACTGGATAACATCTTCGTTACAGATCTAGGGATAACATCACTCATACGAGGTACAGTATTGTTTTTAAAAGTACACATTTAATGTCTTCACTGTCGAACTAAACATATACTGTCTGCAAAAGCTCGTGTCAAATAAACCAATTAGTCTCAAAGGTGCCACCTCTATCTTATTCATCTACTTAGCAGACTAACTCTGCTACCCCAATACTCATCACGTTGTCCTTTTTCATGGTTTACATATAAGTTTCTGAAGTATTTCCCTGCTATGACAGCTATTTAATGATTATGCCCTACTGCATTCACAATGGATTAGAATTAAACAAACCAACATGTATATTAGGTATTATATATTAGTTTAGAGTGGGAACTCATCTAAAAAGCACCTGGAGTATGGAATGAGCACTTCACTGTTGGAGTCCCACTCTAGAGAAATAATAATGCAACTCGTCTGCATCATTCTTACAACTGTTCAGGTGCCCTTCACCAAATGTATCCAAATGAGTAATTTATCACTTGTTGAAGACAAAAAAAAGAAAATTATTCAATGTTCAAGTTAGTTGCTTGATTTCACCTTAAGTTTTTTTGATATAACACATAGTGTAAGGCCATCATTGTTTGTTCCATCCCCACTATATATTATTCGACCTCACTTGGGTCATAAGGTGGGTTGGAGCTTCTCCCAGCTCACTTGGAGCCAGGTACAACCTGTATGGTTAGCAGCCAATTGCAGGGCACAGACAGACAAACTGTCATTATGTACAATATAGTCCTCAATGATTTTTGGAATGAAGGAGGACACCCAGAGAACATGAAAACTCCACACAGGAAGAGAGAACCTCAGAATTGTGAGACAAATGGCCTACAAAGTACGTATTAATGAATCATGTCTTCAGTTTGTCATATTGTGATACACTGCTGAAATGCAGCAGCAAAGTTGTCTGACATCCAGTGAAGATGGAAAATGGATCGGGAAAAAGGGGAAGTACATAGATTACATGAATTTATTTCCAAGTGACACAAACCTGCAGAATGTGACACCACGGAAGTTGCTGCGATGATATACTGGAAAGCTGAGTGGTAGCAGCTGGGTCATTATTGCTGTCATTTTCAAGCATCCCCAGTTTAGGCAACGGCCAAGTTTCACAGTATTGTTTGCATTTTGTGACTTTAAAACTAACACTTCTATTACCAAATAACTTCATAAAAAGCTGTTGTCTCGTGTTGTATTAACTTAAAATTTAATTACCCATGAACATACTAACTAGAATAACACATGAACTGCTCTTTTCTATGAAGCAACGGTATCCAGAAAAATTTGCTGAACAGCGAGCACACTGAGCAATATGACTGAAATAGAAAATTGCAAACAAATTAGGCAACACACACAACTGGCAATACTGATGACCAATTCACCGAAACCCAAAAACTGTTCCAAGGGGCTACATATTAGGATTTTATTCAACCACAAACAAACAATCAAACATGGCACCATTGATAGTGAAATTAACAGAGTAAACAAGCGAGAATAAAGGACAGCATGTCACTTTTTAGCCACAGGTAAATGGGAAATGGTAACTGTTGTTATGTAGAATTATAAAAACACGACATCCAGTGTATAGAGAGTATGTACATGTATTACTATCATTTTTGTTGCAAAAGATCCCGTTTAATTTCTTCATTTTTGAGCATGTGATAACAAAATGACATTCTTGATTGACCACCTCTGATTCAAATTTCAAATCGCAGCAAAATTAGTAGCCAACATTCAGCCAAACATGTAAATTGGTTGCAGAACCACGCACGCACTGCCACTCTGTCACATTGCTCTGTGTGCAGCCGATTATGCAAACCATTTTGTGATGTCATTCAAGCTACAAGGTTTTCCTTCTCTGTCCTGTGTTGTGTACCCTTAATATTCTAGAGGCCATGTCAGCTGGTGATAGCCATGAAGAGGGCAGATTGGTTTATCGTTATGGTGGGGAACCAGTTGGAGCGTTTGTTCAGCCAAGTCTCCGCCCACTGATGCCCTGCATCGCACATGCCATGTTCCTTGATGTAACCCATGACAACGAATGTCCCATACAGGTGTTTATCAAGCGCATATAATTACATCACTTGTGGTTAAAAAAATCATCACCAAATTGGTATTTTTACCCTAACAATTTATGATTTGTTGTTGTTTTTCCAATCAAGTACCATTAAGGAATTCATGGTACCTGCACATGAAAATCATAAAACATTCTTTGTTTCTGTTGAGCAGCTGCGTTCAGCACTGGACTCTCTTCCAAGTTCTGCTATTGTCTCGATGGCCTGCTGTGCTACTGGCTCCACACGAGGATATGATGAATTAGTACCGCATCAAGTAATGCACACCACACACACCCACACACACACACGCTCCCTTCAAGTACATGTTATAATCTATCTAATGCCACTCAGATGGATAGGACAAACCAGTAGTACGGTATTTTCTGGACTATAAGACGCACATATATAAGCCGCAGCAGCTCTATTTGGGGAAAAAACAACAACAACAACTAAGCTTGCCTTTTGGAAGCATTCTAAACGGCCTTAGAAACATGGAAAGTCTTCCAATGCTAAAAGCTACCATGCTGTAAATTACAACCTGTGTGGACCCAACATATCTCAACACAGTGCTGTAGGGATGCAACTAATCATTATTTTTATTATCAATTTTTCTGTTGATTATTTTGTGAATTAATCGTTGAATCAATTTTTTTTTAAGTTTTCGTTTCTATCCCTGGCATCAAGAAAAGCACATCATTTCAAATTGACAGTGCATAAAATGCATAAACAGGAATTCATTAAGATTTAGTTGTTGGTGTGGTCCATAAAAATGTTTTCCGTAGTGAAAACAGATGATTGTGAATGTTTGAATTTAATTCAACACAAAATTGCAGAAGTTGCACGCAAGTAACCCTGGCATATACTCATACACATACATTTATAACACTTCCTTGTATCCTTAAATATATCTCAAGACTCTATAGTGGAATCAATTTGGGTGTGCAGATGCCCTAATTTCACAATGGTGCAACAGAACAAAGTCAGAGGTTGCATATGTGAAACCTACATGCTGATCGAGGATAAGGAAAAAAAAAGTCTCCTGCTCTAAAGCCTCATTAAACACACACCATATGTATGTCTCAGCCAATCACAGATAGTGGTATTTTTTTTTTTATCTTGAGTGATTGGTTGAATTTTTATTGATCATATAAACCGATAACATGAATTAATTAATAATGAAGAGATTAAAAAAGGTAAAAAAAATGATTGTCATATGCACAGTTTACATGTTCAAAAGGGTGTAATAAGAAGTTATCTAGTCCTTTCCCCTGTTCTTTGTGTATTTTGACTTGTTTTAAGTTAATACAGTAAATCATTTATCTAATGTACCCCAACAAGAGAAGAAAAGGAAAAAGTACATACAAGACTTCTAGTATATAAACAATTGCACTTAAACTTGTACGTACATATGCCTACATACATGTAGTACATAAGTACATACTCAAGCACGTTCATATTTTGTTCACACCTTTTCAGGTCAGTTTCGAAGTTGTTCCACAAAATAACACCTCTTACAGAAATACACCTTTGCTTAACTCATTAAATACCAGCCATTTTCACTGGAGCAACCCGCTCAATCCCAGCGTTTTCCTGGGTTTTGACTAATATTGCAAGGCCCACAGAATATTGTATTCTAATGCTATATAGACATGGAGCACACCAAAAGAAAGATGAGACTCTCTTCTTTCAACAGAAAAAAAAGTTTGTTTCTATCTTTTTCCATTCTTGAGCAATCGCCATTTGAAAATAGCTAAATTTCATGAAAACTCCAATCCCTGGGGAAAAAACGGAGAAAATGAGCTTTTTGTAAACTGATGCATTTCGACCATAATTTGAACTTTGACACTATTATTTATGGCTTTTATGACACCTCTAACATCTAAATAATGCATGCCTTCTATAAAATACCAAAAAAAAGCACAAAAAATATGTTTTTGATAACAAAATAAATTTATTTGCACATAACAGAAAACGACTGAACTGTTGAACTATGTACAAAAATGAAATACATCAGTGTCATACATACTTTTTTTTTGTGTGATATAAAATAAAACAGTTGCCTTGATGCAAGGGCACACATTTTTTCGATTTTCCTCGGTTGCCATCCAGTGTGTGACGCCATCCAGAACCACTGCTTCCTGATGCACAACCTGTAAATATAAACAATTGGAAATATATATTTATTGCTGCATTTTATTGCTGGCGTGTGAAGTTTCATATTATAATTTACCTTTCTTTGCACCAACAAGACGAGGAGGAACCTTCTTGCCGCGGGATGCACAATCTGTGAATTGTAGAAAGTTTGTATGATTACTACACCATTCAGTATTGCTTCCTCGTCGGGGAGGAGTCACGCTTGCTTGAAGTGCACATTCGCTCGCATACTTCCTAGTCGGAGTTGAGCTATGCTCGCGTCTAACTACGCATTCACGCAACATATTCTTCCCGCAAGATGCATGATATGTAAAATAAGTGGATAAAAGGGCTAACCACATGTTCAATTGTAACTTGCGAGCGTTTATTTCCCTGTTCGGGAGGAGTTATGCTTGCTTGGAAGCGCACATTCGCTCGCTCACTTCCTATGCTCGCGTCTAACTACACATTTACGCGACATATTCTGCGCGCAAGATGCGTGATATGTACAATAGATGCATGATGGCTAAACACATGTTCAATTGTAACTTGCGAGCGTTTACTTCCTCGTCGGCTCGGTGGCACGAATGGCCGCAGTGGCCAAGTTGCGCAGGACAGATGGAGCGTCTTGTTTTGTGGTCATCCCGATGGAGGTTGACACCGTCCAGAGTCCGGAGTCGTTCAACCATGGGCATTCCACTGGGACTTGGAGGGAGGCTCTTGCCGACAGCCCAGCTGGGAGCGTCGTGGAAAGTTTATTGGCCTCAAGTCGCCAACTGGAGCGTTGTAGCCGATGCCTCACGTTCGCAGTCAGGATCTGGGACCTCGGGTGTGTGGACGGCAGTCGCGCGGCTTTCTCGTAGGCGATGGCCGTGAGTTGGTGCGAGTGCGTCTTATAGCTGCTTACACCAGCTTCGAGCTGAAGGGCTTCAATCGGTGATGAGCGGAGTTGTTCTGTCACTAGGCGCAGCGCTGAGTTCTGCGCTCGTTCCAGGTCGGCTCGGCGAGTGTCGGAGAGGAAGGGTTGCCACGCAGGAGCCGCGTAGTCCATCACACTGCGTTGGAGGGCGGTGAAGACGGAGCGCAGGCTGTCTTTGCGCCAGCCAAATTTCGACCCACTCAGACAGGCCAGTATGCGGTTGCGGGAGAGGACTTTGGATGTCACCGCTTTCACATGGGGGCCAAAGCTGAGCGTTCGGTCCAGGGTTACACCGAGGAACTTCGGGGTGGGGTTGTGGCTGAGGGGTGAGCCGTTGAGGGAGATCGTGGGAGACCAGGAGGCCTTGTGGGAGTTCATTAAGAAGAAGGCCACCTCGCTCTTGGTGGCGTTGAGCGCCATCTTCTTTGTCCGACTCCATTCCCCCACCGCGTTCACCGCCGTCTGGAGAGCGGCTTCCGCCTCCTCCTTAGTGTTCTTCTGCGATAGCAACGACACGTCGTCTGCGTATAGTGCGAGGTCGACGCCTTCCGGGATGACAGACCGGAGGCTGTTGATGTAGAACAGGAAGAGGAGGGGGGCGAGGACGGAGCCCTGGGGTAAACCCTGCCGGAAGAGCAAGGATTTCCCGCGTTCCCCGTTGATCTGCACCCTAGCTCGCCGGTTCGTGAGGAGGCTCCTGACCCAACGGACCATCCGCCCCGGTACTCCGAGTTCCAGAGCGGACAGTAGAAGGTCCTCGCGCCATACCCTGTCGTAGGCCTTGCTGTAGTCCAACAGGGCCATGACTCCCCGTTGCGGGCGGGCTTGTTGGAACCCGTCGCTGATCCTCTGTGTGAGATAGAGTACCTGGTCCTCACAGCTGCGGAGCTTCCTGAAGCCGGCTTGCTCCTTGCAGAGCCACTCCCTGGATTCCGCCAGGAAGTAGAGGCGGTTATGGACCATGCGCTCCATTGTCTTCACAACGCAGGACGTGAGGCTGATCGGGTGATAAGAGGAGAGTTCGCTCCCAGGTTTGCCGGCTTTACGAAGTGGCAGGATGGTCGCATGTCTCCAAATTTGTGGGCATACACCGGATCTGAAGGAAGAGTTGAAAATCTCCAAAAGCTCTGTCCTAGCCTCCGGGCCCAGGGCCTTCAGGAAAGAAGGTGGGATGTCGTCTGGGCCCGCCGCGCCGTTGGGCTTCATCTGAGCGATGGCTGAGTCGAGTTCTCCCATGTGGAAGTTGCCACATCTATCATCGTCTTCTGAGCCAGCCACGTCAAGGCGTGTCTTGAGGGGGAGATGGCAGCGGAGTCGGTCGTCTCTCGTGATGGGTAGACGGCTTACTGTGGCATAGTGACGCGCGAAGACGTTGGCCTTGTCCACGCTTGTGGCGAAGAGTCGGCCGCCGATCTGCAACGCTTCGTTCTGTGCACGGCTGTCAGGGGTCCCACTCAGAGACCGGATCACCCGTCATGTCCTGCTGGTGTCTGGGTTGTGTTCTAGGTCAGCCAACAGGGCTGCCCACTTAGTGTCTTTGGCGTCGCGAACAAGGCTGTTGACTTCTTGGCAGGCAGCAATCCACTCCTCCCTGTTGACGCCGATGTCGCGGCGGAGACGGTTGCGCCGTTTGATCGCCTCTTTCACCTCTGGGGTCATCCAGGGCTTCGTTGTGCGCCCCTGTGTGGATTTCCCCACCACAGTGTTACCTGCATCGATCAGCGCCTTGTTGAAGCGAAGAAGACGGTGGTGTAGCGAGGGGATTTTGTGACCGCGGAAGCCGCTGATGGTGGTCTCCACCTGGTCGGTGAAGGCGGCCCAGTCGACGTCACGGGAGTTCCATCGGGGGCAGTGAATGGGCGGGCAGGTGGGTTTTACTTCAAGCTCCACTTCCATCAGGATGGGTATGTGGTCTGAGCCCAGATCCTCCGTGACAAGCCATGTCGTCCGGTTCGCCAGTTGTGGGTTAGCGAGGGACAGGTCCGGGGAGCTCAGGCCCCCGGTGTTCCGGTTGACCCGGGTAGCGGCGCCGTTGTTGAGGACGCTCAGGTGTGATGACACGAGCCATTCCTCGATCGCCTCTCCCCGTCGGTCGCTCGGTTGTGTCAGGTCCCAGAGGGGCGAGTGCGCGTTCAGGTCACCGGCCACGATGGTGTCACCCGACGCCGAGATCCAGGAGAAGTCCAGGTTGTCGGCGTCGTCGTCGGCGGACTCACGGCGTGGAGGGGCATACAGGTTGTGTAGTGTCAGCCATCGGCGTCGGGAGATGCGAACATTGACTGAAGAAGACTCCAGGAGGCCGTAGCAGGCATGGCCCAGGACTTCAAAGGGTAGGTCCTCTTTGATCAACGTGAGTAGGCCGCCCCCTCGCTGGCCGTTGGGGCGGTCCACTCTGACGGTCGCGTAACCCGGGAAGGCTGGGGTGGCAACTTGAGGTCTCAGCTTTGTTTCCTGCAGCAGACAGATGTCCGCTTTGAGGTCCCGGAGGCGGCCCTCCAGTTCACCAGACTTGGTGCTCAGGCCGTCGGCGTTCCATTGAAGGACACGCAAAGCCGGTCTGAGCGGGGCGTCGCTGGTGATGTGGGTCGTCTTGGGCTTGGTCGCCGGCGGCAGCGGGCCCGGGAGATTGGGCGCTGCACAGCATCGCGGGCAGGACCAGAGCTGAGTGAGCCGGAGTGCTGCGGCTGCGTCACGAGTGGCGCCGGAGCACTTCGACTGGAGGTGGAATTTCGTCTCACAACTGCGGCAGGTCAGCGGATTTGCGACGGTGATTGCTTTGTGGCAGGCACCGCAGCGCACCCTCTCCACTTGGCCTGATGGTGGATTCACTGTTAGTGTTGTTATTGGTCGGCCGGCTATCGTCTCGGTCCGGCTCCGGTGATCGGGGCAAGACCAGGAGGATGTGGGTGCTGGGCCACGGCATCGGTTCCCCCTGTGGCAGAGCGTCTCGCATTCAGGCTGTTGACATTCGAGGGCGAGGATACCCCGCTGAATCGTCTGCTTGCAGCCACAGCAAATCCGCCCTGACGTTGGAGGTGACGGCGGGGCCGGGCCACCGTGAGCCACGCACTGCCAGGAGCTGTCGCGCCGCAGCCTCTCGCGAGTGAGGCCGCTGCATTTCAGCTGGTGGTGGCAGAGGGCGGGGCAATTGGGGGCCCGGCACCGCAGGGGAGATGATTTCCGGATCGGACGGCCGCAGGAGTAGCAGGAGTCCGGGCCCGGGTTCGTCTCAATGTCTCCGGCCAGGATGAGGAGAAGGGAGGCCAAAGCCGGAGGGTCGACCTCCCATCTCAAAAAGGTGGCAGAAGATAGTGGCGGCGCCCTCTCCCTGACCGGTCCTTCGGGCCGAGTCGTGGGGTGATGTGGGTGCCGGCAGGATACATTCGTCGTCGACGGGGGGCCGCCGACTCGTCCGGGAGACCACGTAGAGGTTGTATCCATGCTCCTGGGATGGTGTTGTTGCCGTGGGCTGGGCTGCAGTCGTAGGTGTAGAGGGCGTATAGGAGAGGGCTCAGCACGCATCCTTGAGGGGAACCGGTGCTCAGCATGCGGGTGGAGGACGTGTAGGGGCCGAGCAACACAGTCTGGGGTCTGTTGGTCAGAAAGTCCTTAATCCAGATGCGTGTGAGGGCAGGGAGGCCGAGAATGTCCAGTTTGGCGACGAGGATGTCTGGGATGATCGTGTTGAATGCCGAGCTGTAGTCCACAAAGAGCATCCTTGCATAGCTCTGCTGTTGTTCCAGGTGGCCCAGCACAACATGCAGAACAGTGTCGATGGCGTCCTCAGTGGATCTGTTAGCAAACTGGTAGGGGGTCCAGAGTGGGAGGAAGGCAGTCTCTGATGTGCTGGAGAACCAGCCTCTCGAAGCACTTCATGATGACTGGTGTGAGAGCAACAGGACGGTAGTCATTCAGGTGGACGGCGGGTGACTTTTTGGGGACAGGAATAATGGTGGAAGTTTTCAAGCAGGAGGGGATGACTGCTTGAGCCAGGTAGCGGTTGAAGATCCTGCAGAAAACATGTGACAGTTGGTGGGCACATGCTCTGAGGACCTTGCCTGGTATTCCGTCGGGTCCAGTAGCTTTCCTGGGGTTAACAGCCAGGAGCGCGCGCCTCACATCGTGTTCCTCTACGGTGAGTGGGGGGGAGCATGAGGTGCAGGGGTGTGACGGTTGGGGCGAGTCAAAGCGAGCGAAGAAGCAGTTAAGCTCCTCTGCCAGCGATGCACTCGGGTCTACAGAGGTCGTGCTGCTGCCACGGAAGTTGGTGATGCTCCGTAGACCCTGCCACACCTCCCGTGGTCTGTTGCTGGCAAGGTGGGCCTCCAGCCTCCCCTTGTAAATTGCCTTGGCTAGCTTGATGCCTCTGCTCAGGTCAGCACGAGCCACCCTGTACTGGGCTTTGTCGCCCGACCTGAAGGCAGCGTCACGGGCCTTGAGGAGAGAGCGGACCCTGCTGGACATCCAGGGCTTCGCATTTGGGAAGGTCCGTATGGTCCTGTGTAGGGACACAGTTTCCATGGAGAACTTGATGTAGTCCAGTACACAGTGCGTGTAGACATCAAGGTCCTGATGATCAAAGAGGTCCCAGTTGGTGTCTTGAAAGCAGTCCTGTAATTCATTCATGGCGTCATCACGCCAGGTTTTCACAGTCTTTGTGGTGGGCCTGAATCTGCGTCTGAGAGGGGTGTACGTCGGTGCGAGCTGCAAGGACAGGTGGTCTGACTGGCCGAGGGGGGCGAGTGGGAGGGCCCTGTATGCGTGCTTGATGTTCGAGTACACATGGTCGAGAGTGTTGTCTCCCCTCGTTGGGCACTTGACATGCTGGTGAAACTCTGGGAGTACAGTCTTTAAATTGGCCTTATTAAAGTCTCCCGCTACTATGTGAACGCCATCAGGGTGGGCCCGCTGATGTTTATTGATGACGCACGCGAGCAGCAAGAGCGCCGTGCTAGTGCTAGCGTCGGGAGGGATGTAAACAGCTGTGACGATCACTACCGTTAGCTCCCTCGGGAGAAAATAAGGCCGGCATTTAACGGACATGAACTCGATGTCGGGGGAAGAGTGCTTCTCGACGATCGTGCTATCGCCGCACCAGTTCTCATGCACGTAAACACAGAGCCCCCCGCCCCTTCTCTTACCGGTGGCCCTCGTCCGATCCGCGCGATGTAACGAGCGCCCAGTCAGCTGGATGCTATCGTCGGGGACGTCGGCGTGCAGCCAGGATTCCGTGACGACGATCACACTGCTGTCTCGCACATAGCGGTTTCCCAGGATTAGTAATCCCAGCTCGTCGATTTTGTGGACCACGGATCTGGCGTTGGTGAGGTAGAGACTCGGCAGTGGTTGCCTGTGGGGCCGCCGTCGCAGCCGTAGCAAGACACCGGACCTGCAGCCCCGCTTCTGCTTCCTCTTTCTGCGTCGCCTGCGCCGCCTCCCGGTCCCGATGACAAGCCACGGTGAGCCGGGCGGCCTTGCCAGTTCGTCCGGAATTTCGCGATCATAGCAAAATTCCTCTGTGATGGTTATTTCGCATCGATATCCAATGTCCACGATGTCCTGGCGGGTATTTCGATGCTGTGCCTCAGTTGGTGCCAATAAGAGCAAGCAAACACTAATAAAAAGCAATAAGGAGCACTGGTCGGTACGCAGGCGTATGGCGACGAATGTTTGCATGCAAGAGTCCGGCGCGTTTTTCAAAGTGTGGCGTTATGTAATATGGCAACACGTTTGTAAAAAAATTGACATATTTGTAAATAACGAGAACTGAGAACACTGAGGTAGACTGGCATTTAGGGCAGCAGTCACGTAGAAAAAAAATATAACCTCATGTCGCTTGGTATGTCAGACAACTGCAACCACGTGTACCCAAAATGTATGTGGACATCTCTAGTTACGGCCACATCAACATCTAAAAAATATTAACCCAATATTTTGTTTTATGGACGACACGCTACTCTCAATAGCTCGCTCAGTAATGCGCGTATCTATGGGAATGGAAAAAATGCCCTAAAATCCATAATACTTTGAGCTATTATTCTAATATTTTTTTAATTTGATGTGAGCATCTCTAGAGGTGTCATCATAAATTTTGGTGAATATTAACTGTAGTTTTTGCACATCAGGAACATTAAGCGTTATGCCTGTCATGTTGTGTCACTGTACGGCAAGTGAGGAGTTAATATTACATTAGTGTCGGCAACTAAAGAGCCATTTGAACTGTTTCAGAAAAGATATCACGGGTCCCACATCTCTGATCATCAGTCTGGTGACCGACGGTGGGTTTGTTGGCACCTAAATGCTATCTTGATTGACACTTTTAATAGTTGTAAACAATTAAATCCACTTACAAAATACTTGCAGCCGGTTAAGAAAGCTATCTATGGTGAGTCGACACGCCAAAAGTAAGGACAGAAGCACTTTCAAAGGATGAAGACAGCCGGGAACAGAGGACGATTATTTTTTTTTTCAACAAGAACGAAGGGACGATGATGGACTGGTGCCCAGGTTGCAATCTCGTACACTGAGTTTAAAGACAATAAAGGGAATTACTATTCTGATTTATGTAAGAATATATGTATATATAGGCAGTAATCCAAGTTGTAGAAGAATTCTAAATAAAAAATGTGTTATAAATGTGGGAAATAATATGGGCTACTTTGCTTCCCAAATAACAAATGAAGCCGCATTCTGGTGGATTTTCTCCATCTCACTGCAATTATTCACTAATCGCACTTTAATATAATTGTCCTGAACTTTGCATTCACATTCATTGAAGTGTTTGTGTGTGTAGATTTCTGTTGTTAAAGAGGAGCGTTTTTACCCAAAGTGGAACATTTCTGCCTCCGTGACCTCTGCCAGTGAAGTTGGACCACAGACTGGCATCCTTGCTGGAAAACTGGCACTCAATAAATTGCATAAAGCACTGGCTGCTCAGGGCTTCATGCAGGTATCGTTTTAGTCTTTTTTTTTAAATTTATTTTTTAGATAAATAGGAACGAATAGTTCTTTGACAGTTTAAAGGCAAGGGGCATCAGGCAAAGCGTTTGGTGTTTTGCTTTTTTGTCCAAAGTGTAATTGCCTATTGTGATGCGTCTCCTCTACAGGTCTATGTGGACCAGGTTGATGAAGATATTGTTGCAATTACTCGCCATTGTCCCAGCACCCATCAATCAGTGGTGGCAGTGTGCAGGACAGCTTTCAAGAACCCGAAAACACACCAGTATAGCACTGATGTGCCACCAATGTTCATACCAGGTAAAAGAATCACACACAATAATGCCCTTAATGATAGATACATTTGTCTTTTAGTTTATTTATTACGGCCCTGGATGAGGACCCACTCCACTGAAGTCATCTTCCTCCAGCACTTCATTTAATTGACTCTCACATTATCTCGTCTATTATTATATAGCATCATGATATGTGTCAAATGTTGCCCAGTTGGCATCCATTGCAGCCTGGTCATCCGGGAAGGGGGATTCCCCCATCTGTGGTCCCTTCTCAAGGTTTCTCACTTTTCCCCAAATGGGGTTTGAGTTTTTCCTTGCCCTCCTGGGGGTTAAGATTGGGCATGCCGATTGTGGTTATGTAAAGCCCTTTGAGACTGTCTGTGATTAAGGGCTATACAAATAAAATTGACTTGACTTGAGTTTATTAAAAAAAAACTAAAACCATGCAGTATATTGACCTTAAAGTTATGGCATTCATTTTATTTTTGCAATTATCAAGATAATAATAGTTTGGGATTTTTTCATTGTACGTAGTTTTCATTTCATTTTGACTTTTGTTTGTAAAGGGGACCCTGACATGAGTTTTGCAGTGACGACAACAACCATCCTCTGGATGCTCAACAAAGTAGAACTTCTATAGCAGCAAGTTGGGAATTATCAGCCTGTAGTCACAGGACCCCAACAGCCTAAATCAGTCCAAAACCTTGTACCAGAAAGGAAGCAAAATTATCAGCAGTTACAACCTAACAGGGGTCGTTCTCAAACTCCTAGTCCAAATCGAGGGGCGGACGGCCCATGTTTCAAGTGTGGGGAAACAGGACACTTCAGAAAACACTGCGTCAGACCACCCAGTCCAATTGCTGCACGTAACCATACAGACTTGTTGCTGCAACCAGTTGGAGGTTTGGAGAGCTCAGCTGGGAACTCGGAACTTCAGTTACAAGGCCGGCAGATTGGCTGCACTAAGAAGAGAGGTGAAAGCTTACAAATTGCTATAACTATAAATGGCAAGCCAACGAAAGCTGTGGCGGACACTGGAGCTCAAACTACTGTGATATCAGAGGAACTGTACCAAAGTATCTTGAAAGACAACACAACACCTACAGACCTACACCAAACCTACCTAGGAGTCGGTGATGGCATGAAAGCTAAACATGGACTCACAGTGACCTTTCAAATTGGATGCAAGTCTATCCCCTGGGAAGTACATGTAGCTTCCATCAGAGACCCTGTTCTTCTTGGATTAGATCTGATGAAAGCCCATGATGTGGTTATCTACACCCGTGGCAAGGTTTTCATTGGAGATGAACTTGTGCCCTCAAAAATTGTGCAAGATAATGGACCAGATTACTGCGTGACGAGAGTGACCCTTGGAAAAGTAACAACTATACCAGCTTCATCGGAATGCATTGTATGGGGTGAAGTGGAGGAGCCAAGACCTGGCGTTCCAGCTGTGTTGGAGCCTTTGCACATTAAAGACAATGTAACATCTGGAAGTGTTCTTGTTGTTATGGAAAAGAGAGTGGCAGTCAGGGTGTGCAATTTCTCAACTAAGCGAACCTCTCTACCGAAAGGAACCTGTCTCGGAATGCTTGTAGAAGCTTACCCTGAACTCCCGTGTGCGGCAAAGCAAAGTGCAGCGTCAAGCCATGCGTATAATGATGATACACCACCACTGGTGATGGGAAGAGTAACAACAATCCCTGACATTCCCGAACACCTTCGAGGCCTGGTTGCCGCTACAAGTGAAGCTCTCAGTGAAGAACAGCAACAGCGGTTCACTCAATTACTCCTCACGTACCAATCCATCTTTGCCAAAAGTGACTCTGACCTTGGTTACATGTCTGCTGTCACACACAAGATTGACACTGGTTCTGCTAAGCCGGTACGTCAGCCAGTGAGAAGAACACCTCTTGGATTTCAAGGTGAAGAGGAAGCACACCTTCAGGCCATGTTGGAAGCAGGTGTAATCACACCATCTTCATCTGAATGGGCCTCTCCAGTGGTCCTAGTGCGCAAAAAAGATGGAGGAATAAGGTGGTGTGTCGACTACCGTAGATTGAACAGTCTGACGATCAAGGATGCATATCCACTACCGAAGATCGAAGAATGTCTTGATGTTGTTGGTGGAGCTACCATGTTCTCGACCCTTGACCTTCAGTCTGGCTACTGGCAGATTGCAGTGGATAGCAAAGACCGCGAAAAGACTGCATTCATCACAAAATGGGGTCTTTATGAACACATCAGAATGCCATTTGGACTATGCAACGCACCAAGTACGTTCCAGAGGGCAATGGAGCTCATCCTCAGAGGCCTTCAGTGGGAGACTCTTCTCATTTATCTGGATGATGTCATCGTTATTGGCAATGGAGTGGACCACAGTTTAGATCCGCTTGAGCAGGTCTTTCAGAGGTTCCAAGTTGGAGCACCTTTGGACCGTTTGCACCTTGACATACTCGGACCATTCCCTGTGTCGAACTCTGGTAACAAGTACATTCTCCTCATAATTGATCATTTCACCAGATGGGTCGAAGCATTCCCTGTCCCTGACCAAGGTGCTGAGACAACTGCAAGGAAGCTGGTCTATGACTTTATCGCCAGATTTGGAGCCCCCCTTGAGCTACACACAGACCAAGGTCGCAATTTTGAGAGTGTGCTCTTTCGCAATGTATGTGAGATCTTGCAGATTACCAAGACCAGGACTACCCCTTACCACCCCTCTTCCAATGGACAGGTAGAACGATTTAATAGGACTTTGCTGCAAATGCTTCGTTGTTATGTGAACCAAAGCCAGAAGGACTGGGACGAGCAACTGCCACTACTTACCGCAGCCTACCGCAGCTCGCGACACACAGTGACAGGATTTACACCCAACAGGCTTTTGCTTGGCAGAGAGGTTCACCAACCACAAGATATCCTGTCTGGTACCGCAAGACTCAAAGCCAATCCACTGGATGTATCAGATTTCCTCTACAACCTGGAAGAAGCTTTGAAAGAAGCCCACAGCATGGCGAGAGAGCACCTTCGCTCTGCACAGGAGCGACAGAAAAAAGTGTACGATCTCAGTGCTCGAGAACATTCGTACAGTCTTGGAGACCTAGTGTTCGTGAAGGACAATATGAAAAAGAAGGGTCTAAGTCCAAAGCTCCAAGCCCTATGGAAGGGTCCCCTGATTGTTTCTGCACGGCGAGGTCCGGTTCTGTATGAGATCCAAGGTCCCAAGCGTAGCACCATAATGCATCATGACAGACTCAAGCCATATGACAGTGAAGTTATACCTGTCTGGATTTCACGGCAAAGAAGTAAAATGCTACAGCGGTGTCAAGACCCTGACATCCAAGCCAACGCAGAGGACATTCCCTTGGTGCCAGTTCTGCCACTGCCAGACGATCCAGGCGGTACAACCGCGGGTTCAAGTGAGGAGTCCGATGATCCATCTGCGGTATCTCAGGCCAGCGCTCCAGAGTGTCAACAAGGACGAAGACGAGGTGATAAAAACCCATTGACAAAGACTGTTAATACATCCAGTGGTCATCTGGTTAATAGACCAGAAAGATACAGATCTTGATTCCAAGTTGCACTAATCCAAAGTTGTGTTGACAGCTCACTGTTTGCACTTAAGACTAATGTGTGTTCTGGTTATTATAATTACTTATTTTTTTACGTTTTGCCTACATTACCTATACTGAAGGGACTCAGTATTCCTAAAGGGGGGGTAGTGTAGTGCAGTTAACTTGTTAAAGGGCCTAGGTCTATGCAGTGCTATTGTGCTTTGGTTTTTCCCAGCCTATGTTTGGTCAGTGAATGCAACGCGATGTTATGACTACCGTTTATGATCGCGAGACTGTTAGATGAAAGATTGATCTTGTTGTATGGTACTCGCGGCTCACTGCATGGACACTGCTCAAACGCTGTCTGTGCCGAGCTAGAGACCGACACAACACAGTGTATCATCTCCAACGATAACAGCTGTGATTGTGACTTCATTGTTACTGGAGGCAAGTAAAGTTGACGAGAGAAGATTCCTTGTCGTGTGACTCTGTCTACCTACGCATCGCCATCGCACCGAAAGGTACAAACACGACAATATGTATATATATATGTGTATATATATGTATATATATATGTGTGTATATATGTGTATATATATGTATATATATATATGCCAAAGAACCCGTGTCCACTCGTGCATAACAGTTCACCCCGTCTACAGTCAACAGAGTGTACCAGCAGTCCTCCACCCAAGTCTGACCCTGTACCACCAGTTGTTCTAATTGTCCATCAACCCCACCCACTGGGCATGATGTCCCCCCCGTCTTTGAGTAGTGGTGCTGTTGTGTCGCTCGTATCATGTCGGGGCACCATCCTAGGAATCCGCATTATCCCGATCATGCGGTCCCCGTCCGTCTCTTTTCCTTGGTTTGGCGTCATCTGAGGGCACTCCGGGACCAAGTGCCCTGGCTGACCACAGCCCCAGCAGATCCTCTGCTGAGGCCTGAACCACCGTCCTCCTCGAAGCGAGGCTGCCCGAACCAGCTGCGTCAGCTCCTCTGCCCAGGCGGGTGTAGTCGCGTCCAACACTGCTCCGTTTGCAGCCCTCACTCTCGGCGAATCATCCACAATGGTCACCAGGGGCGAAACACACAGCATCTCCTTCTCTGATGCTCCACAGCTTCCAAAAGGGACTTGGGGTGAGCCAGCAGTGTCCGTGCATGCAGTTCGCCTGGTTGAAGTGCCTGCAGAAAATGGTCGCGGGGCAATTCACCTTCAATGGATGGAGGCATATGGGCATAGGTGCGGTGAACCAACCAGCGTCGTTGGCAAGGTCCGTGACAGACTCCCCAAGACGCCTTTGTCGGCTGCACAATTCAGAGTGGAGCAGACTGGCTGTAGTGCAAATTCCAAAACGTCTTTTAAGCGCGCCCACGAGAGCATCATAGTCACTCCTATCATCAGGACTCAGAAGTAGCAGGCTTGACAGGGCATCACCAGTCAGACACATTGCCAGTTGGAGGGCTTTCACTTGAGTAGACCACCCACCAGCCCGGGCCAGGAGCTCAAACTGGGCATGGAAGGCTTCCCAATTAGCCTTGCTGTTGTACCTGGGAGTCTTCAGGAGGGGTACCCCTGGCCCCCCACACTGCCGCACAGTATCAGCTCTCTCTCTCTCTCTCTCTCTCTTTCTCTCTGTCCCTCTGTCTCTCTCTCTGTCTCTCTGTCTCTGTCTCTCTCTCTCTCGCGCACACACACCTCCCATCCAGTGAGTTGCGCGATACATTCACAGAAATCTGACACAACACAACTCAGAGAAACACAAATGTCAACACGAGAACAGGCAACCCAATTCGTGACAATATATTTGCAAATGTACAGTCTTTAGGACGCAGACATCGTGTTTAAACTGAATGTTAAGCATATGTTAAACGTCCTGGCTGTCACGTTGTATAACTTGCTCGCCTAACGTGAGTTTGCTAAACTCTGCAAGGGTTTTCTGAGCATGTTTACTTGGCTTTTCTTTAGCATGCTTGTGGAGTTGCCAAGCTTTCCTCGTAATCCATGGTGGAAGAGAATTGCTCTCCATGGTGACAGTTTCGGCACATCTAACAATGTTATTCCAATTGACTTCTGTCTTGTCAACCCCAAATCATATACAGACGAGGGACGAGGACTTGCGCCTTTCTAATAATATACCCCCTGAGATGGGACACTCCTCCATACTTGAAACATGTTTGCTCAATTGCTGTCACAGAGTCACTTGACTGGATCCTGCCCCACAGATTTGCAGAATGAAGCTTTATAATTTTCTCCTCCTTTGCCGTTAATGCACACTGATTTGCCAAGTGAGGATTTCATCACTTCCTCCTACTTTGCGGCCATCAACTGACTTGTCTTTCTTTCTCAGGGCAGAATATATATCCTCAATGATGTAAATTTTGTTTAAAATGTGTTTTTGTGTTACCCAACTTTTCTCTGCAGGGAAAATTGAGGAGGTGGTGTTGGAGGCAAGGACAGTGGAAAGAGATGCTGGGAGTTTCAAAAAGGATGACAACTACATCAATGGCATGCCTGAATACACTGTAGAGATTAAAGAGCATATTCCAGTAAATGAAATTCTTACATGTCCATGTTGCATATTGATGCCAATTATCACTAGTACTAATGTTTTAACAAATATTTGCATTCATTTACAGTTACAGGAGAGCTCAGTGGTGAGCCAAGCTGGTGTGACATCAAAAAGTCGATCAGAGTTTGTACAGGAAATCAGCTTTAAGAAACTAACACCGGGAAGTGTCATTGCCTTCAGGTAACTGTCTACTACAAAATTGCATATTTCCAGTAAATAAGTAATCCCAGATTGAAAATTCTACACATATTTAGCTCATACTGCTGTGTTTATAGGTATGCATGTAAAATTACAGCAGTATTAAAATTCACCCCCTTCAAAGACTTGATTCAAGGGCTTATTTATGATAAGATTCACGACAAATTGGCATGCCCCTTTTGGAGTTCGACCTGTTATTTTTTTGGTCTCAACTGTCAGCATTGTAATTTTGCTTGGTTTGTCGGTTCTGTTGTCTAAATCGCCACCCAGATTCAAATGCACATTGCTACTCTTTTCCACTTGAAACTGTGAAAGTATAATAGCGTTGTGCATAATATTTGGGATATTGACATTAAACGTGAGCTCATATAATCACCTCCACAAAAGCAAAAATACAGTGTGGATCTCTTCTCCATTGACACAGCGGACAAGAGCAAGAATGTGCATACAAATCCGAATCGTCATTTTTCTGGCATTATTTATAATATGGAGGTGTCAGAAAAACGCGTTATTAATGGGATTAATCCAATCCCCTTTGAACGCCATAAAAATTTTTAACGAGCGATTAAAACTCATCTTGGCATAAAACAATGTAGTCTTATGACGTAGCGCTGACTCTTGCGAGATTTTTGGTTGAATTTTTTTGGCCGGTGTTCTGCCCAAATGTCCTACCGTACGAATCATCCTACCGTAGGCTGTTTTGACAGCCTGATCTGTCAAAATGTCCTACCCATGCGAAACTTCCTAACAGAGGCTAATTTGTCAGCAAAGTACTCCTGTGTGCTTTCAGATCGTCTTATTTACATGCATATAGGTATAATTAAAAAAATATATTTTAGTAAAATACATGCAGACGCAAGCAGGTAGGACGGCCTGACTGTTTATAGGCATAGATGTTTACAAACAACTTTTACTAGCGATATCAAACGAGTGTGGCATTTTGAGGCAATGGAAAATTCAAATAAGACTCAATTAAAATAAAAATATTAAGTACTCCCAACTTTTAATCGAACAAACGACAGGTAGGACCAAAAGCTCCAAACTTCCCATGAAATCACTGTCGACATTGTGTAGGACGTCTCGATGGGTAGGGAGGAATTTCAGAACATTGGTTTATAGAACTAAAGCACGTCCAGTTTAAAATGCCATTTGATGGCCAAGCACACCGCTGATGCCAATTCTCCAGCAACTTGTCTAACCCAGGCATCCGTGGATAATTTGCGACAATAACCGATGGATGGATCAACTAAAAAGAGACACTCCGAAGCCATAGCTAAGTGGGTGGCCACTGCGTGTTAGCATCGCGGAGGACAGAGGTCTGGCTGAAATACTTCGCATTGCATCCAACGACTGCACTTAGGAATTGTCCTCGAGATACACCATTGCAACCCGCATTCAAGACTTGCAGGAAGCGGAGAAGGCGGAAGCAGTCGCGCTCACCGGTGATTACTGGACTTCTCTCAGTATAACCACTACTACCTCGGTGTGACAGTCCATTATACATATTATTTTGACCCATTTCATTTGCACTTTGTTGGCATTTTATATTTCTTATATTACTATTATATTAGAAAGGCTGTTGAGATGCTGTTTTGGTGTGACTTTTTGTGTGAGTCAAATCCTATTCTTTGTATTTTTTTAAAAAAAAGTATTAAAAACAAAAAAATCAATTTTGATATATTAAACGTTTTGCAAGTATTGAATTATATACATAAGATATAAAAAATGGGAGGGATTTTTTATGTTCATTTTTTTAAGTCAGATTTTATAACATATCACAAACAGAAAAACAACAACAAAAAAACAAAAACAAAACAAACAAAAAAAAGAAAAGAAAAAAAACACTGCCAGTGCACAAACATATTCACATAAACATAATATATTCAGTCCACAAAGTAGAAAAAAACAAGAAGAGTTCATTATCCAAAAAGAAATGAGCAAAGTTCACAAATCAGTCTCCAGAGGTTACAGGTTACAGTCTGCTTCTGCTTGATATAATCAATAAAAGGTCCCCAGATGTTTCCAAATATATCATGAGTGTTTGACAGGCCATACCGAATTTCTTCAAGATATAGGCAAGACATCATATCATTCAGCCATTTATAAAAACTAGGCGGTGTAGTAGACTTCCATTCTCTCAAAATGACCCACTTAGCAATAATCATACCAAACATGATGGCTTGCTGGGCTGAACGGGAACATGACTGAGTATTAGCCGAGCAGCCAGATATCACAGTTACAACATCAGGTGCCATAACCTTCTTATATATAAAACAGTGTACAAATTAAATATCTCAGACCAAAAATTCCCAAGCAAGGGGCAGAAAAAAAACAAATGCACTAATGTACCGTCACTCCCCCTACATTTATCACACATTGGTGGAATTGAAGGAAAAAGTCTATTCAGCCTCGTCTTGGAGTAATGCAAACGATGTACAACTTTGAATTGTATAAACTGGAGCCTTGCATTTATTGAACAAGATTTTATTCCTGCTAAAGCCCTTTCCCACATATCAGTTGAGATCCCTACACCTGCATCTCTTGTCCAAGCCTCGTTAATTTGTCTTGATGAAACCGGTTTAAAAAAAAGATTGACAAACTGGGATACCAAATGTTTGGAGGTTGGAGGTTTCCTTAAAAGCTCAAAAAAATTGCGTTGCCCTGACAATTTGTCAAAATGAGCTAAAGAACAACTCACAAAATGTCTTATCTGCAAGTACCGAAAGAAATGACCAGGTGGGAGACTAATTGCGCAAACGATGCAAACCCATCATCAATGTAAAGATCCTTAATTAAAACAATACCTCTATTAGACCACTGCATAAAAACAGGATCTAATAAGGCAGGTTTAAACTGCATACATTTTTGCATATAAGTGCATATATAGAAAGATCTGGCAAGTGCAAGATCCCCTTGATTTGCTTCAAAATTCTTACTGAGTTGTATAAAATAAAATCATGTTTAAACCGTTTCAAAGGGATGTCTCATTTGCCAAACAGTAACGACGGTAGAGAGGCACCAGTACAAAATTCACAGTTATAAAATTTTATTGCAGGCCAGCATGGCATTTGGCCCTCATCGTCATCCTTCTGGCAAACCAAGGCCCTCGCATTGCAAGCCCAATAATAATGCCGCAATACGGGCAGACCAAGGCCACCCGCTGAAGAGGGTTTTTGAAGATGAATTTTGAAATGCGAGGAACTTTATTAGCTCAAATGAGCAATAAGAGCAATAAGAATGGAGTCAACTAATTTGAAATAAGATGCCGGAAGAAAAATGGGTATATTCTGGAATAGATATATACATTTAGGGAGTATAATCATTTTAACAATATTAACTCGCCCAATTAAAGAGATTGGAAGTAACTTCCACTTATCAATCATAATTCTAAGTTCATCCAAAAGTTCTGTAAAATTCAATTTGAAAAGTAGCTTGGGATTCCTGGGGATTGTGATTCCTAAATATTCAAAGTGCTCAGTCGTAATTTTAAAAGGTGACTCATCCAGAAATCTTTGGTCCAAAGCGTCCGATAAAGGCATGAGGACACATTTCTCCCAATTTACGGTAAAGCCAGAGAATTGACCAAATTCCTTAACCACCACAAGAAGAGGTGAAATAGAATGTCTAATATCTGAAAGTGTTAGAATGACATCATCAGCATACAAACAGATAGTATACTCAGCTGAGTTGTATCTAAATCCAATAATCTCGGGTGTAAACCTGATGACAATAGCGAGTGGTTCAAGAGCCAAAGCAAAAAACATTGGTGATAGGCAACAACCCTGCCTGGTGCCACAATGTGATAAAATCCTAGGAGACTTATTAATGTTGGTAAATACGCAAGATCTGGGTCGTGCATATAGCATTCTTGCAAAAGTCATAAATTTATCGCCGAAGCCAAATGTTTTTAGAACAGTAAACATATATTCCCACTCAGTTTGGTCAAAAGCCTGCTGCGCATCCAAGGAGATCTCAGCAAAATATGGTAATTTATTAGAGTACAGTACATTCAAAAGTCTACGAGTATTTGAAGATATTAACCTTTCCGTAATAAACCCGGTTTGGTCATTATGGACCAGATTACCGATATGTTTATTCAACCGGCTTGCCAAGACTTTGGCAACAATCTTCTGATCACTATTTAGTAAACTAAGAGGTCGATTAGAAGCTAATTTTGTTGGGTCCCTCCCTTTTTTTAACAAAAGACATATATTTGCATCATATAGCGTCTCAGGAAAAGATCCGTCTTTCACAGAGGAGTTAATCATCCGAAGTAAAAGTGGAGCAAGTTTTTCAATGTGAGCCTTATAGAATTCAATGCCAAAACCATCAGGTCCACTAACTAGCCTTGCCATTTGGAAATGACTGGATAGTGATTTTAATCTCTTCTAATGTAAAATCAGCATCAAGTTGTTGTTTAGCAATTTCACTCAGAGTGGGCATATCTAATTTATTCAGGAAACCCAATATATCCTCTCTTGACACCAATGACTTAGAGGTATATACAGGTCCCTAAAATAATTGTAGAACACATCATTTATCTGTGATGGGTCAGTTACGACTTCCCCATTAACCGAAATTTTATAAATTGCCCGCTCTTCCTGAACACCTTTTAGTTGCCTAGCAAGTACACTGTCTGCTTTATCTCCAAGCTCAAATTATTTTTGCTTAATCTTACAAATATAATTGCGAACCTGACTGGGAGGGATTTTTTTTAATGAATAAAGGGATTTTTTTTTACAATTAATAAAATGTGCGATTAACTACGAGTTAACTATGAAAATGCGATTAATTGTGATTAAATATTTTAATCGCTTGACAGCACTAATATATATCCACGAAATGCACAAAAACTCAAATATTAATATACAGTGAACCCCCGGTTATCGCGGTTAATGGGGACCGAGACCACCCGCGAAAACTGAAAATCCGCGAAGTAGCGTTGCACCTTCAAAAAAAAAAAAAAAAAAAAAGTGTGTATATATATATATATATATATA
This sequence comes from Idiotropiscis lumnitzeri, assembly GCF_059441095.1. Lineage (NCBI taxonomy): Eukaryota > Metazoa > Chordata > Actinopteri > Syngnathiformes > Syngnathidae > Idiotropiscis > Idiotropiscis lumnitzeri. The sequence continues at coordinate 1,844,380 of NC_142402.1, read as the reverse complement.
TATATATATATATATATATATATATATATATATATACTTCGCACCTATATATAAATATATATAGGTGCGAAGTAGCGGCACACCTTCAAAAATGCTTAAAAAAAAAATATATATATATATATATATATATGTATATATATATATATATATACATATATATATATATATATATATATATATATATATATATATATATATATATATATACGGGTAGAGAGAGAGAGAGAGTGAAATTCATGTTATAACAAAAAAAATATTATTAAAACGTATTATTTTTTTATTCCCCTGCCATTATTTTTGTATTTATTCAATTACTTCTTTTTGTATTTATTTAATTACTTCGACTTTTACCTGCTGGTACGCAGTCCGGTGTGCCCTGTGAAATGAAAGGTGGCATTTTTCATTTATTTATTTATTCATTCATAACTGACAGCCTCACGCTCCGCTCACGCACGCCGGTGTCGTGCCAAAGTACTTACCCCCTGCCAAAATCTCTATCCCCTGCGCGCACGCATTGACTGAAGGCGGCGCGATGTTACTACGTTTGTTTTCATTGAAAGGCACGAAGAATGTATGAGTTTGTGTTTTTGATTTGCTGTAATTTAAACTAGGGTTTCCATAAAAGTGGCAGTCTTAGTCGGTGTGGTTTTCAGCACACCATTCGCTACAATTCAATACGTAGAGTAAGCGTTTGGCTCGGGGAGAATTACCTGCATTTGCATTAGTTAGACCAAAGAAATTTCGCAATCAATGAAGCTACCATAAAGTAATTTCAGTGATCAAAACACGATGAAAAGGGGAGAGGATGAGTGAAGTGGGCGATCGTGTTTCCAGCGAGATCAAATTAAGTGTCAACATACACATAGGTGGTATCCTGTTAGAGAACACGTAATTGTATTCCAATTGACTGATTTGTTTATTTTTTATAACCACCGATAGCCGCGTCAAAAGTAGCAAAAGAACAAAAAAATAAATAAAGTCACTCGCGTTCTGCGTCGGACTCGAGGTGCATTCATTGACCACTTACGCAGTAGGAAAGTTACCAGGGGGGGACTGATTCTGGCAGCCTCTGCCACAATAAGTACCCCCCCTCTAATCACAAAAATTGACCCCAACCATCAAGTGACTTATTATGTGTACCTATTGGGTCATTTTGAGTATGTGTGGCAAATTTGAGCAGGATCCCTCTTTTCTAGGCAAAGTTACCAGGGGGGGCTGCCAGAATCAGTCACCCCTGGTAACTTTCCTACTGCGTAAGTGGTCAGTGAATGCACCTCGAGTCCGACGCAGAACGCGAGTGACTTTATTTTTTTATTCTTTTGCTACTCTTGACGCAGCTATCGGTGGTTATAAAAAATAAACAAATCAGTCAGATTAATCATCATAATGAAATCCTACAACAGCGTGGTCATCCGTAGAGGGGCGAAAACCTTCAATAAGGACAAAATTCCCCTCCTCCCTTCCGGCATGGAACGAGATTCTTATAATCTGATGACCATCAGGGAATAAAACAAATATATAAAAAACATTTCAATGTGCCTAGTGAAAAATAACAAAACTGTCTCCACGCAGAGCTTGTCCCTGGGGTGACTTGGTGGAGGCCCTTGCCTCGTTGTAGGAGAAGACAGCCGTCTTTACCTCCCGGATCTTCGTGTATGGTGTATGTGTGCACGTATAGGCAGGGGCAAAAAAGGGTCCATGTGTTATTTAGGTTTCAGTGTCCAGTTCGAGTTCGTCATTGTCCAGTTTGAATTCGTCATTCTCAACATCAATCAGGTTATAATGGTACATTTGAGCAACAAACATGCGATTAACCATCCTTTTTGTCATAGGAACAATACAACATGAACAGACTACACATAACAGAATGAAAATCACAATTATCCCGACAAATGGCAGCAGGATTTTTAATAAGACCTGCGTCCAGTTGCCGGAAAACAACCAGTCCAACCATCCGGGTGTGGTAATTTCGTCTTGGGCCATTGTGTCTCTTAAATTCTTCATAGTGGCCATAGCATCAATAATTGTCAAGTCAAGTCAAGTCAATTTTATTTGTATAGCCCTTAATCACAGACAGTCTCAAAGGGCTTTACATAGCCACAATCGACATCCCCGATCTTAACCCCCAGGAGGGCAAGGAAAAACTTACAAAACCTCATTAGGGGAAAAGTGAGAAACCTTGAGAAGGGACCACAGATGGGGGAATCCCCCTTCCAGGAAGACCAGGCTGCAATGGATGCCAACTGGGCAACATTTGACACATACAATGATGCTATGCAATAATAGATGAGATAATATAAGAGTCAATTGAATGAAGCGCTGCAGGAAGATGACTTCAGTGGAGTGGGTCCTTATCCAGGGCCGTAATATCCATGGCAGCATATCCGAAGATGAGCCTTCGATCTTGTACCAGTCAGTTGGTGTAAATTCAGTACAGCCACTTCCAAGTGAATCGCCATCACCTAATTCGGGGAATTGGGAACAGAAAAGAAAGAACAGAAATAGCAAACAGGCCAACAAGTAGTTCAATGAAGTGCTGAAATATAAGGAAATCAGAAAAGGCGCTGCATGAAGACGACTTCGGCAGAGCAGGTCCCTTCCCGGTTCGTCAGTTCCATAATCTTCAAAGCATGTCCCCATCACCTAATTCCCAAGCAGGGGAAGGAGGGGGCAGAAAAGAGAAGAACCGGCAGTAAACAGGCCAACAAATAATTAAATTAGATGCTAAAGTATATAAATAAATTGATCAAATGTCGCGCTGCAGGAAGACGACATCACTGGAACATGTGCATGCCCAGTTGGTCAATGCCTTAAACTTCCTAGTGGGTCACCGTCACCTAATCCCCCAGCCGGGGGAAAAGGGGGCATTTGGAATGTATGTGCAGCAATGTTCTCCGATCAAAGCACATACACCACCTTGCGGTGCAAGGGCTAAATCTACAGCCATTCTAGTTTGTAAAGCCATCATTCTTAAGGCTGAAATTTCTCTGTTTTGTGCGTCATTAATGTCAATGGATGCATTCACAAATACTTGGAATCTATAATCAATAGTTTCTACTCTAAGGGCGACTTTAGAGACACCAATAGACGGGAACAAAGAATGTGCTAAATGATCCCCAGTTGTCCAGTACCTATGTTCCCAGGGGACATTACTTCCCCATACTGGATCATGAGGCTGGAAAGTCACGAATCTTTTTGTTCTGAGGCTTCTAACATTCGTATCTGTGGCTGGTTGTGTGGTTATAATGTACGTGTGGTCTGAGACTGTGACTGGTGTGCAAATAGTGGAGGCGTTTCTAGGAAGTTTGATGTATGCTTTCCATCCGCATAGCCACCAGATCCCATCCAAAGTTTTTACATCCTCTGGGGCTGGAATATCTATAATTTCATTACAATGTGTAAGGTCAACTGACGGGTAAGAATTAATGCCGGTAAGGTTTACACATACAGGAAAGCAAGATGTATTAGTCTCGACTGAATGGCATTGTCCTAAATGGTCATTTTCTAATGTTACTCTAACTCCTACTAATTCTGTATATTTCAAAGCTGACAATTCAGCATGTTTTCTACCTTGGGTTGGTAAGTTTAGGGTTTCATTAATCGTTCCCAAAGCATCTATATATGTAAGTGGTGTGGCATAAAGGTGTGGTTGACTCACTGCATGGGGGAGGATTGAACAAACATAGCAACCCGATGCGTTTTGTCGTCTAGCTGTCATGTTAGCATAACGCCACCAAGTGTTGGCGGCAAGTGGGTGTGGAATGTCTTCTCCGTGGCTGTGGTCAGTCCATGAATATTCTAAAACATCATCATTGTCCTTTGCAAATTCTTCGACTTGAGGTTTGATTAGTCTCTGCGCTAGTGGTAGGTACGGATTGCCGCCCACTACTTGAGGTTTAGTTTTGGGCAACAGAATGCAAACTTGGACTTTGAAAACGGGGTCAGGGCCCAGTATTACTGGGCTGAGGACAAAATAAGTACAACCTAGGGAAGTAGGTTGGACATCTATGATCAAGTGAGTGTTATTCTTCACCATTTTGGGGAACATGGATTGGTAGGCCACGGCCTGCTGAGTAATGGCCCATTGGGGGTGTGACTTCACATGTAACGGATAATAGGTGTACAGGAACACTGAGGCCCATGCTTCTTCATTGGGTCTTCCAGGGGCTAGTTCATTTGGTGGGGGAACTCCTGCATACCATTCATACCAGCTGTAATGTTCTCCCTTTTTCATCGGACCAGATGGTCGTCCTTTATTTTTCAGACATCGATAGCAATAAGTGTTCAGTCCTGCGAAAGGGATTATTATTTTGGCCTTGGTCGCACTGAGTGGCAGACAATGAGTATAAGGCTGGATGTCCTTGGCGGAGCTGCTTGTTGTGGGGCACTTCTCACGCTGTTGGTCGTTGCCCCAAATTTGGCCTAGGATACTGGTTCCGGCTGATCCAATCAGTAGCTCCCCCAGCAGGAGGAGTAAGGCAATGGTCGCCATTACTTGAGTTCGATGACCTTTTTGCAGTGACTCTGGTGGATCCACGTGTCTCTCTCAGCGATTTTCAGAGCCGTGGGTGTGGTGAGCAGGACCGTGAAGGGGCCTTCCCAGCGTGGGCTTGACCAAGTCTTGCGCTTCACCACCTTCACCAGCACCAGGTCACCGGGGGTCACTGACTCCTGCAAGGGAGATAAAGGAATAGAGGGCAGATCATTTGTTCTACACACATTTTTCTCTTTGAACAGCTTACAAAGCCATTCCGTCAATGGGTCTGCCGTTTTTTCAGTGTCTGACCAAGGTTGGCTTTCCCATAATGGGAGGATGAATGGTCTACCATGTACTGCTTCAAATGGCGTAATACCAGTATTGGATGGTGTGATTCTCATGTATGTCTTAACTAAAGATAAACATTCTGGCCACGGTTTTCCTGTTTCTTCCATTGTCTTTTTTAACCTTAATTTCACTGTGGCGTTTGTTCTTTCAACTAAACCTGCACTCTGTGGATGATATGCACAGTGATGTTTAAGTGTCATGCCTAAGTGTGCGGCCATTTTATTAACTACTTCATTCACAAAATGACTGCCGTTGTCACTCCATAGCACCCTAGGGATGCCATGATCTGGAATTATGTGTTTGCAAATAGCTTTAGCAACTGTTAGTGCGTTAGGGTGCCTTGTCGGCACAATCTCCACCCATTTGGTCAGTGAGTCAACCAACACAAGACAGTATTTATAAGGGCCACTCCTAGACAATTCTATGAAACCCATATGTACAACTTCAAATGGGTAAGTCCCAGCCGGGCATTTTCCCCTTTTTGGTCTTATGTTCCCTTGAACATTATGTTTACTGCACACTAGACATGACCTGCAAAAAGTTTTAAAATAGGTTTGTAGTCCTAGTGGTATTGTAAATGTTTGCTGTGTTATGGATATCATCCCCCCTGTTGAGACATGGGAATTCCCATGACTCAATTTAGCTATGATTTGAAAAAGATTTCGGGGGATGACAGGTTTGTCATCTTTGTGATAGAGTCCATCTTCTGTCTTGACAATGTCTTGAGCTGTCCATTGTTGTTTTTCTTTCTCTGGTGCAATGTTTTGCATGTTGATCAATACTTGTCGTGGAATAGTTTCTGGTTCTTTCTGTTCTTCAGTGGTGAATGTTGCTGAAATTTGCTGTGCTGCTTCTTTAGCTGCTTTATCCGTTTTAGCGTTTCCTTTGGAAATTGAGTCTTCTTTGTATGTGTGTGCTTTGCATTTGCAGATTGCAACTTTGGAGGGCAGCATAATGGCTGTCAAGAGTTCTTTCAATAATTTGGCGTGTTGCACTGTTTTCCCAGTTGACGTCTTCATTCCCCTTCTTTCCCATTGGGCGGCGAAAGTGTGAATGGTTGAGAAGGCGTACTGGCTGTCTGTGTAAATTGTAACTGGTTTTCCTTTAAATAGCTTGCACGCTTCTGTTAGGGCAACAATTTCAGCTGCTTGGGCGGAGTAATTACTCGGTAATTTTTCTGCCCTGAGGATTTCCTCTTGTGTTACTACAGCATAACCAGTCATGTTTGATCCTGTCATGTTTTAGCTTGCCGAACCGTCCACAAACACCACGTCTCCTTCGTTCAGTGGTGTGTCTTGTAGGTCCGGTCTTGGTTTACAAATTTCTTCTGTTTTCTCTTTACAGCTGTGTGGTTCCCCATCACCTTCTGTTGGTAACATAGTTGCTGGATTTAATGCGTTGCATCTTTTTATGGTCAGGTGGGGTTGAGATAATAAGACTGCAGTTAATGATAGATGTCTGGCTGGTGACAAAAAGGACATCTTGGTCTGAGTGAGTAGAATGTCCACTGAGTGGCTGACTAGTAGTGTTAAAGGATGGAATAACACCACTTCAGCTGACGATTGTACAGCCATTGCTGCTGCACAGACTGATTGTACACAATGGGGAAGAGCTTGTGCTACTGGGTCCAACTTCTTGGAGTAGAACGCTACTGGTTTCAAATATGTCCCATGTTGCTGCAGCAGGACAGACGTCATGAATCCGTTTTTGCAGTCCACCGTTTGGGTAAAGGGTTTCTTATAGTTGGGGTATCCAATCACTTCCGATGATGCAATCAGCTCTTTTATTTTGGTGAAACTTCCTTCAGCTGCTGCGGACCACGTCAATGTAGCTGAAAGTGGTAAATCTTCAGTATAGATTAAGTCCAGTAGGGGTTGCGTTGTTTCAGCATAATCTTGGATCCATAACCTGCAGTAATTGGCTAGTCCTAAGAACGCCATCATTTGTCTTTTTGTAGTTGGTCTTGGCGCATTCAGGATAGCTGATTTCCGGTCAGCAGTTAGTCTCCTTCCTTGTCCTGTCACCAGGTGGCCCAAAAACACCACTTCTTCCTGCGCCCATTGCAGTTTGTTCAATGAAGCTTTGTTGCCCGTTTTGGCCAAATGTTGACACAGTTTTGTGGCTTCTTCTTGGTTTTCTTCTTTCGTTGGACTTGCTAGCAGGATGTCGTCCACATAAATCAATAGTTGTGACGTTTCTTTAAGTTCAAGGGTACTGAGGCAATTGGATAGTTCTTGGGAGAAGATTGTTGGGCTTTCAGCATATCCTTGAGGGAGTCTCGTGTACGTGTATTTTTTCCCCTCGAAGGTGAATCCAAACCAGTTCCTTGCTGTAAGGTGTAAAGGTATTGAGAAAAATGCATTGCTGAGGTCAATCACGGTAAAAAAAATTTGTCCGGGCTTGATCTCATTCATCAAAGTGTGTGGGTCTGGGACACACGGTGCTCTTTGGTTTACTGCAGCATTTACGGCTCTGAGATCGTGGACCATTCTCCAACTGGTCGAGTCCGCTTTTTTTACTGGGAAAATTGGTGTGTTACATCGTACCGTTGGGGCTTCTATCAAAATGCCAGCTCTGAGCATATTTTCAATTACTGGCGCTATGCCTTCTTTGGCATCTGGTTTTAGAGGATACTGCCTGCTAATTGGTCGATAATTGCTTTTTGGTTCAATCATGACTTCAGTAGCAGTGGTCATTTTTCCCACATCCGTTTTCGAACTTGCCCAGAAGGAGGTTGGAATGTTTGGAAAATCTGTTGCTTCATAGAAGACAGTGGTTTCGCTGTCTTCTTTTTCATGACATCATGCACTAAGGTGGGTTTCAGGTGTGACTTGAGTCACCCAGTTTAGTGTTTTCCGGTACACCATACCTAAGCCGCATATTTGTTTTCTGGATACTCCTCCTGGTAGAGGTTCCCACGGGGAATGCGGTTTCCAGTCCTCATTCACAATCGTGCGCATGTGGTCTCCCACCATTTTCCAGCTGATGTTATTCGGCTTTGCCAAGGAGATGTGCAGTGGTGGGTCTGGACGGGTGTGAATTATGTTGGTGTCCTTTAGTTCTCGAGGTGTTGTTGCTGTTGCAGCCATCCATTGGGATTCATTGCTCCAGTAGAGTTTATCCAGGTACATCTTCATTGGTTTTAGCTTCTTCCAGGCATTCAGGAAGTCTCCAGGTGATGGTGTTCTTAAGTATTCAATTGTGCAATGGAGTGGGAATTGCGTTTGTGGTTTCCAGTCTTTCCCTTGGAGTAGTTTATTGGGCATTTCTTGGAGGTCTTCAGTAATCGATTGTGGTCCTGTGGTTATTAGGTCCAAGCTGTAGAAGGTGGAAGGGCCTCCTTTTCCTTCCAAGATCATCATTTGTTTAACTTCCTGTCCTCGTTTCATCACTGTCATTTTTTCTCCTTCTACTGTGAGAACGAGCTGGAGGGTTTTGATTAAGTCTCTTCCCAAAAGGTTGGACGGACATTCTGGAACTACGACTAACCTCTTGCCTCGATATAAACTTCCATCTTCATCTTCTATTGTGAGGGGTTCGGTATAAAACCGTTGCGCTGCCTTTCCTCCTACTCCTATCACCATGACAGCTTTGTTTGACAGTTTGGTCCCTGCAGGTAGGGCTTTGATTACTGAACTTTCTGCTCCAGAGTCAACTATAAATTGTTTTGTTGTTTTCTTTGGGCCTAATTGTAGTGTTCTCATGGTGGGTCCACTGAAGAAGCCATTCCAAACAAGACAGATAAATCTAAAACGACCAGTGGCGATTCTAAGGTTACTTCTTCTTCATCTTCGCTATTGCTGAGCAGCCTTTGCTCAGGTTGTTCTTCGCCTTGTGGCTGGTAACTTACTAGTCACATGTTACCGGTATAGCCTTCTTCTGGTGTGGTCTTCCTGGGTGGTTGACGGCAGTCTCTGGCAAAATGTCCTAGTTTGCCACAATTGTAGCAGCCGTAATCTCTGTTGGAAAATCGTCCTCGACCTTGTCCCCTAGCACCATAATATTTGCCGCGCCTTCGTCCTCGTCCTCTGTCCCCTTGACCTTGATAGTAGATGGGGGCGGAGGCCGCTGTGGAAAGGCCCTTCATTACAGCAGCCAAAGTGGTCGATGTGTTTCGCTCCTTCTCTTTCTTCTGGATTTCCTCGGCATGGGAGGCATATTCGATGAGCGTATCGAGGTTCGCAGTTCGCCATCCAACGTGGTGTTTGCAGATGAAGTCTCTGGTGGATTCATGGATGCCATCTAGGTAGGCCGACTTCAAGAGGATTCGGTACGGGCTGTTGTCTGCATTGTCTTCCTGTAGGCCGCAATAGAGCCTGTAGACTCCAGATAACCTTTCCAAATACCGGCGGACAGATTCCATGTCTTCTTGGCGGCATTGTCTGATCTTTGTGTTGTCTGGTTGCTTCTTGAAGATTTTTCTTGCTTCATCAAACATGGCGCGGATTGCGTTTGCGAGCTCGGGAGCTCCAGGCTGGAGGGGCTGGCCTATGGCATCATAAGGGTTGAAGGCACCTCTGATTCTGCCATATCTATATCCTAGGATCATTCTCATGCATGTTTCAAATTCCTTTCCATTCAGGTGGTAGCTATTCATCAGGTCGTGCATACTCTCAATCCATTTCTCCACATCCGCTTCGATTGGAGGAATTGATTGGCAGGCCGCCTTGCATTCATCTTGGGTCCAGGGCCTGTAGACCATGATGGTAGGTTCATGTGGGTGGCCATTTGCATCATCAGTCCCAAAAGCTGGGTTGGCAACGGCCACCATCGGGTAGGTCTCTACACTGGGCAGCGGTGGGTAGAGGTTCGTGGCTTGAAAGACTTGTGCTCTTTCAGGGTTATTGAGTGATTTTTCCATCGGCTTTGCTTGAGCTCTCTTTTTCATTTGCTCCCTTGTTCCAGCCGCGGGGGGCCACCTTGTGGAATCAAATGAGGCAGGAGGGGCCGTGTGTGAAGAGCGGGGAGTGTCATTTTTCTCCTCGCTCTCCAGGGGCGGCATCTATTCCCCACTTGGCTCCGCCTCTAGGGCTGTGGCCGCCTGTCTTCCTGCTTGCGCAGCAGTTTGAGTTCGCTCGTTGAACAGTGCACTTCCTCTCTTGCCTCTGACTCCGGTCTCGTCATCTTTCTTTACTTTCATCTGATAAACTTTCTTCTCCTCTTTTGTTTTAATATCTTCCACTCTCTTCTTACTCTGCTCTACCCACTTCATGATAGCCCTCAGTTGCCTGTCCACTGATTTAGTGTTTTTCGCCTTTCTTATCTTCCTTTTTCTTTTTTCCATCAACGCACTTCTCACTGCTTCAAAATTCGCTGGATCTTTCAGACGTGGCTTAAAGTCATATTTCTTCACCCATTCCTCCAGAAATTGGCAACAGTCCGGGTCATACCCGTTCATAAACTTCACATCTGGGTTTGCTTTCAACTCTTTGGTCACATTTTGACCCATTTTATGCTATCGTCTGGTCCGTTACTTCTGTTAAACCACGCACACACACTCGCACATGCACGTACACACGCTTCCACACTCAATCACTCCCACCCCCCTTTCTCTCAACCTCAGCCTTTTTTTCCTTTGTTCCACACACACACACAGCTGCTGCAGCGCAAACTCTCAGTCAAAATGAGCAGTCTGCTTGCCAAAGAAATTCAAATAAAAATAATAAAAACCACCAAAAATAATACCTTATTATTCCCTAAATTTTAATGTGAAATTGTGAGTAGACCTCGAGGTTTTCAACGTACCGAGAGACGTTTAATTTGCGGAAACCATTTCCCTTCTCCAGGCGGATTTTTCTCTAAAATTTGCTCAATTTATGGCCCAATTCGCTACCATCGACGCCGAGGAACAAATCAATTTGTTCACCGTGCTATCCGTGTCTAAAATTTGCTCAGTTTCAACAAGTCACAGCTCAGTTTCAACGAGTTATGGTCAATTCGCTACCAATGAGTTATGGCCTAATTCGCTACCGATTATTTTTATATAACTCCTTGGACTAGCACGATGCAGTTTTATTACCGTACTGACTAAACGGTCGAGGCCTGGCCTCTGCGTGCGCTTTCATCCCTCACATAAATCACCCCTTCCCAATTATTTTAATATTTTAAAATTTAAAATGGTGGTACAAAATAATTTGAAAAACAATACCTGGTCTTCTCTGGATCAGCCTTGTCCGCTAGGGAACCGACATCCGGGCAGACGGCCGTGGCAGGAACTCGGAAGCCCGCTTTCTTTCAATGGGAAAGCGCTGACGTCAGATTCGGTGGCGTCCAAAATGTCCAGCGACGAGCGCCCGTCCGGGTGTGGCTCCCGGGGATCGGCACCAAATAAATGTCAGGTTTAAAATGCCCTGACGTCTTTTTTAGACTGAACGTTACAGAGAACCAGAGAATACCAGTTAGAGTTTTGTCTTTTTATCCTTCGCGAAGGGAGAGGAAGGCAGATAGACACGAGCGTCTTGTTTCGCTCAAGCCTTTGCAACCTCTGGTCTTCCTTCCCCTTGCTAGATCTTTTTATTAACAACCTTGGCAGACAAAGGAGGTCTGTCTGCTGAAATTCTAGCAGGCAGGCAGGAAGCAATCAATCAATGGTCAGTTTAAAACTTCAGCCTGAGGCAGAAGACTTCAACACTAAAACAGAGCTCTAATGTGTGTGTGTGTGTGTGTGTACAATTATTACTGATACAAATAATACAAATGTATAAAAGATGATTAGGAATACACAAAATGATTACATAACGTTAGTTGAGGTTATTAATCCTCAGCTTATCTCACAGCTGAGATGCTGTTTTGTATGATTTTGTTTGTGTGAGTCGAATCCAATGCTTTGTTTTTTCAATTAAAAACAGAAGTATTTGCATAAAAACAAAAAAATCAATTCTCATATATTAAAGGTATTGCAATTCAATAAAATATTGAATTGTATAAAAAAACGAGAGGGATATATATATACTGTGTATATATATATATATATATATATACTGTGTATATATATATATATATATATATATATATATACTGTGTATATATATATATATATATATATATATATATATATATATATATATATATATATATATATATATATAGATATATACTGTGTATATACTGTATATAGTAATTTTTTATGATTATGCCAATTTGTAATGTTGAGTATAATCACAATTGTCATTTAATTTGCACCGTCATACTTGAACTTGAGTGATAGCAGGAAAAGTATTTTCATATGGACACACGGATCAGCTGCTCGAAGTTACCAAACTTAACTCTAGAAAAGTTATCTGCCGTTTTCTTTTTTCCTTCTGTTTTTTTAGGTTGTTTGTACTTCTTATTTTTGTAGCTGCGCGTAGACTAAACTAAGGAATGTTTTTTAAATATGTATTAATACATTAATTTTAATTACAGCAGGGCCTTTTAAAATCAATTTAGTTTACTTCTAGACAGGAAGATTTGTACTTAAGAAATAAAAATTGTTGATTCTCTCTATATAAAAAAATGTTCATTCATCATATTGTCATATTTCTATTGTTTAATATAACCCTTGCTAGAGGTCCCTAAGATTAACGTGCAAAGAAAGAAAAAAACTCCACAGAGTCAGAAAGTTGCTGATCAAATGAAGTTGTTGATTCGCAAACTGCTCTGCAAAGAAAAAAATATTTTGATGCCTGGTCTATTCTTAAAAGATTTGTTTATGACAGCCCTAGAAAAAACAGTGTTCACTCTGGTAGCCCTATTTAATGACGCTTACGTGTGCATGCATCTGTCTATGAAAACCTGAGAAAATGGATTGTTCTAGACATTGCTCAGAAGAAGACCAATTTGTTTTCGGTGGTAGGGTGTTTGATTTAAATGAGCTCCAATGCTTGAAATAGAAAAACATGCGATTTGTATTATGGATGTTGATTTTTGTGATTTCGATATTATTGCGATATTTTAACTAATGAGAAGACAAGGTCAATGTTATGGTGCTAATATTTAACATGTACATAAGATAATGGCATTATTATTATCCCTGAAGAAAGTTTTATTTTTCATGCTGCAAAATAAGCAAACTCTTTGTGTTCTTCGCTATTTAATTAGAATTCCCCTAGATAATGTCCAACAATTTGGTGGTGATACGCATTTCAATTTGGATCTGAATAGCAAGTGAAAATTACTGCTTGTTTTTGCGATATGTATATTGTCTAGACCGGGGTGGGCAAACCTTTTGATTGGCGGGCCATAATGGGTTCTAAAATTTGACAGAAGGGCCGGAACAGGAGCAGATGAAGGAAAAAAAATACATTTCATTTTAAATGAAAGTGAACAACAGCATTACAACAATATATGTCTTTGAAAAACCACAGTATTTAGAAAATAAAACATTTACAAGATTTATTCATTTAATTTTTTTCAAGTTCGGCGGGCCGGATTAAAACGTTTAACGGGCCGCATTTGTCCCACGGGCCATGTTTTGCCCGAGCCTGGTCTCGACCATTATAGCAATATGTATATTTTTCTATATATTATGCAGCCCTAATGGGCAGCAACACTAAACAAATGTAAGAGAAAATGGAAGACTATCAACTGAATGGATCGAATTATAGGCAGAATAGCCCAGACTCACCCAATGATCAGCTCCAGGGTGCAAAGATGATCTTAAGTTACTTTTAGGGTATCCCCTGGACTGTTGGCCAACCAATCCCACTCATGCTCACAATCCCACATAGGGACAATTTAGAGAGTCCAAACAACCTAGTATGCGTGTCTTTGAAATGTGGGAAGAAACCAAAATACCTGGAGAAAACCCACACAGACACAGGGATAACATGCAAACTCCACACAGAATAAACAAATATTGACAAATTATTTTCAATTTATTATGCGGGGGTGCACTGGAGTAGTGAAAACATGTTTATGATATTATTTAACACTAGAAGCCCCCGGATTTTTTACACCTCCTTTTCTTCTCTGAACACTGTCAAATGACCCCTAGATTCTTTTCTAATAACTCTGCTGGCTACGATTAGCCACCTTTCAGTTGTAAATGAGGACATTACCTGTCAAAGCAGCAATAGCAGCAAAAGCACCTTTTCTAACCTTGATGGAGAATGTTAGCTAAAAGCTGTGGTGTCAATGGACAGAATTTCAATATCAGTTGGTAGTGTCAAATGACAGTCTTTAGGTTGTTCTAGTGTTAAAAATGGGTTAAATTATTTAAATAAGGTCAGATTAAAGTTCTTGATAAAGAGGCCAGGAAGGCCTTCAGAAGTGAGAACCCCACCCAAGGTCAAAGCAGTTGATGACATGGCATTTTTCTTTATGTTGTGATATGGATCGTGATGTGCTGTGTTCCAAATGCAGTATAAGGATTTTAATCTTTACTCATTTGCTAAACCCGGTCTTTTCCTTGTAGGGTTAGTTTGGACCCCAAAGCGCAGAAGTTGGTTGGGGCACTCCGGTATTTTCTGTCCCAATTTAGTCTAGAATACAGAAAAGGCAGTATAGCAGATGAAAACCCATCAGAAGCCCTGAAGATGCCTTTGGCACAGTGAGTCCAGATCTATGTCCATGTTTACTGTCTTTATAGTTTTCCTGTAGTTATATTGTTGTCGTTATGGACATCATAAAGCAATCCATTTTACTTAAGCTGTAAAGTACCCTACAGTGATGTGGAAAACAACATCATTCTTCATGTTTCTGTATGTGTTTAGCTAACACAAAGTATTTTAGATGTATTCGACTCTTTGAGTGTCCAGAAAAGCACCTTATTTATGTCTGTTTCTACTCCCTGTATTGTTGACTGTATAGACTTGAATGATATTAACACAACAAAGGCTATAGTTGGGAAAAGTATCATTCCAAATAAGCGCCAAATGGTCATATTCAGTTAATTATGAAAAGACACCAATAACACTTTGAATAGTTCTGTGTGAGTGTGTGCGTGTTCGTGTGGTTTTACCATTTGGAGCATCACTGCGTTGTACAGTACTGATCATCTTGAATGAAACTTTCACCTAGGCTGATGTCAAAGTTAACACTCGCAGACATGAATGTCCTGCTATTTCGCTGTGATTCCGAGGAACAAGAGGACGGTGGAGGTTGTTACAATATTCCAGGATGGGGAACCTTCAAATATGCAGGGCTCCAAGGTAAGTGAGATTTGATTAAAGTGTATTTTCCCAATCCACAACAAGGCTTTGTTCTCATCCCTTGTGAGTAGAGGTCTGTGCGTTATAGATGCCTCCACAAAAAGGTTTCTAATGCCAGAAGATTGCAACAAAGCAATATTTGTATATGAGCCCTGACTTGGGCCTGCGTACAACAACAGCATATAGATGAGTTTTTAATGACCAACTGAGGATAGGTTATCCCCCCAAACAATAATCGAATTTACTAATGCAGAACCGCGGAAACGCTCACAAATGCTAAACACAGTTGTAACAATATTTTGTAGTGCAGGGATGTGCAACTTAAATAATGGAGTGGCCATCATTTTTCATCAGAAGGTTTCAAAGGGGAGGATCACGCACTCTAACCAGATGCATGACAAAAATGTAATGTTAGTTCTGGAAAAAAAAATGTGCTGGCCCGTGAAATGCAAAGATCCACATTAAGTTGATGATGCATTGGGAAAATAATATAGGGTGAGCAAACGTTTTATTGTAAACCCTAAAAATTCTTCCAAAAAAACTCCTAATTTGCATTTTTATGGAAAAATTAGGTTGCTCTTGTCAACTAACTGAGCGTGAAGTAATACCGTGAGGCTCTCTCGCAACACGTTGTTCAAGCAGCCACTGGCAAACTCTGGCCATATATTTTTCTCTTTTTTTTTTTTTCTTTTTCTTTGTTGTCTTCATTGCAGCTGGGGTAGTCTCCGCCGTTCCAAATGATCAAGTTTTAACAAACCAGGCAGGCTTGCTGAAATGTGCTGTTGAGGCTGGCCATTACGCGACTGGTTCTGATGTCACTTCGTCCCATGGACCATTCACTATGGGGAGAAATTTGTCTAAAATCGCACTGATGTTTCTATTATATAGCAAAATAATGCTATGCACGGTTTAAATTTAAGTAATAAATGTTCAATATCTAAAAATAAAAAATAGTTGGACATTCATTATTACCTGGAAATGTATTAATTTGTCTGCAGTACTCAAAACCAAGCCGAAAAAAAATTGAATACCCAATTATTCGATAATCAAGGGACAGTGCATCACTTTTTACACGATTTCTGGTGATAACAACAATAACAGAGCACTCGCAAGTTTAAACATTACTGCAGCATTTGCTCTCTCGCTTTAAGAATCAACACAAGGAATTTGTCTCCAAAATAAAAGACGGAATATACTTCGCAAAATGAAAGGCAGAACAGTCTCCAACAGTATGAGCTACCCTAGTATTACAGTAATGACCAACTATGATAAAACAAAGACATGACATGTATGTACAGTATAGAGTGTCTTTCCGTAATGTAAGGATATCATTATGCAGCAGTACCACCCAATGAAAGCTGTGCAATAAATCAGAGACTCATATGAGCAGAGTTAAAGTGATCAGTGATGCTATATTTACCATACTAAAAAGTGACCAGTCGCAGCACATGTAACGCAAGTGGACCATTAAGAAGGGTTTTCAGTAGACGGGTGACATTGTGACAGGGCAAGCAATATAGCCTCAGCAAGCAATATAGCCTCATGTTTTTGACAGTCTAATTTTATCATTACCATATTTTCCCAATACAATTCCCACTTAAAATCAACAGTGCGCCTTATAATCTAGTGCACCTTATGTATGGATATCTAATTGAAGTTTAATACAATTTGACGCCTTTGCTGTGCTGATTTGTTTCACTTAATGTGCAGTAATACAATTTACACACCTCTACTGTATACTATTACTACTATTTGGAAGTTTCCAAAAATAGACCTGTTGATTGAGACTGCACCCTATACAATATGTCGTGCCTTATTGTTAAAAAAAATGTGCTACCTTATTTTAACACATATAGGACGCACTGTAATAAAGTACACAGTCTTAGATGTGGGTGCTATGTCTGTATTTAACACACATGTGTCAAACTCAAGGTCCGGGGGCCAGATCTGGCCCGCAACCTCATTTTTTGTGGCCCGCAAAGGGCAAATCATCTGCATCAACTTCCTGTTTCTAGCATATTTTCTTCACTTTTAACAACACTGAGAAATGAGATATTGCCATTTATTTGTTACCAATCCTCCCCTTTTAAAATAAATTGAAAAATTGTTGAACAATTACTTACTAGCTTCTGATTTCAAAACTGGCTTTCCAATCAATTTATATGGGTTCACAGTCATACCGGCCCTCTGAGGGAAACCACAACTACGATGTGGCCCGTCCACAAAAATGAGTTTGACACCCCTGATTTAACACATATATGTGTCGGACCATGTTATTGGGCGCAGGCATGTCAAAACATACCTTAGCTTAACCTGCATGCAAGTGTATGTTTTGGTAAAAGCAGCAGTCAGACACATTAACTTTAACGTACGTAGTCACACATAACTCGGGGAAGCATGTCACTAGTCACGCCCACACTACTTAGAGTCACAGTTTAACATCAAAACAAAAGTATCAGCCAACATTAACCCAACAGCATACTAGCAAACAAAGAAACAACCAAAACAAGGAACAAAGAAATCATTTCAACACAAAACATGTATCTTTCATGCCATTCATATCTCGAGCGCTGCAAAGCATTCTGGTAGTGCTTCAGCCAAACAGATCGCTGGTTAGAGAGATGTTGTGAGTGGTGTTCTATGGGCGGCGTGTTTTTTTTTCTTTTTTTCTTTCTTTTTATTTATTTATTTATTTATTTTGGGGGGGTCAGGGTCCGTTGTGAAAAGGTTAATCTAACCTGCGATGTTTCTTGGTTACACTAACATTATGATAAAACAGACTACGACGTCGTGGAGAATGGCCCTTATATCCAGCTTTCTCCTGCACTTACATGCTGGTCTGTCAATTGACTATGCTCACACAATACAAAGTGCGTCACTCCCAGTCAGTCCAGCACACTGTGGTCTTAAATTTAACCAACTGGGGGTGCAAACACACACAGTGTAATAATCCCAGTCAGTCAGGCATTAAAGTCACAATACGTACAGAATTTTGGACCCGGTCCACACAGAAGGCCCTCCGCATTTTAGGCGCCCTGTCCATTTTTTACGAAATTTGGGACCTTTGGGTGCGCCCTATGGTCGTGAAAATACTGTAATTATAATTAGGCAACGTCTGTGACATGTACCAAGACTAAAAAAATTCTCTTTGTAAGATTCTGTTGACATTTCCAGAGACTAAGGTTCATGTTTGGAGGGTAGTAGTACCTTTCATTCATGTTATGTTCAGTGATAGTTTAGTTGTTACATATCAATCGTAATGGGATATATTTGATTGCGCATTGCTGATCATTGGATATGTATTAAGGGCCACGTTAGAGTTTTTAATGTCATCATTGCTGTTTGATTTTTCTTTGTAATGAAAGGGAAAAAAAATCTCTCAAAATCAGATTATTTTTATTTTTTTTATGGGTTATCAGGGACGTAGTCTGTATCACCTACCGTATTTTTACGGCCAAAAGACCCGCTGTATCAATGGGCGCAGCACCAGCTGAGGGTGCAATTTCTGTATTTAATATTTATGCTGGGCGCGCTCACTACGAGGTGCATGCTAGCTCGTGCATGCGAGCTCGCGCATTCGAGCTCGCGCATGCTACCATTCATGTAAATAAGGGGTCGCTGTCAGCAGCAGCACCTCAAACAAATGAGAGATGTCATGGCAACACAGGTAACTGACAACTTCAGGGGAGGGATTTCACTGGTCACCACACTCCTTAGAGTCACGGTTTCAAATCAAAAATATCTCAGCATACAAGCAAACAAAGAAATAACATTAACACAAAACATGTATCTCTCAGTCTATATAATAGGCGTGTCGCATTACAAGGCGCCTTGTTTGTTTTGGGGAAGATTTAGGACATAGAGTGCGCCTTATGGTCACGAAAATACGGTAGTCTTATTGTCATTGGCTCATGGTGTCATGCGGTGCGTTGGGTTATCGTGCAAATTTGCAGGTTTCACATAACTCTTCTAAAGAACAAACAATGGCAAAGCGGATTCATGGGGCTTTATTTCTCCAGAATCACCCTCGAGTCTCAGAGGACAAAAATCCAAATCATGAGTCCAAATAATTTTGGGTTGGGAGGAAAAAGCCACTGTGACAAAAGGCATAAAGTTGTGTTTAGGGATGAGTAGCTGTGTTTTATCAGTAATGCAGTAGGTGAAAAATAGGAAATTTGAACATTTACTTTCTGAATTGATTTCCAGTGTTTGCCCTTAAATGTTCTGATTGTGTCCTTGAAATTTGAAGCTAGGGGCGACTGTGCTCCTCATGAACAAAAAATTAGTTTGTGCCCCTAGCCTGACTTGATGTATTTACCGTGTTTTCGCAACCATAAGGCACACTTTAAAATCCCAAATTTCCCCCAAAACAATAGAGGCGGCTTGTCATGCGACGCGCCTATTGCATGGACTGAGCAACTCTCTCGACCATTGAACCTGATCCCTTTGGAGCATTGCAGAGTGCATGTTAGCACACCCTGCTGGCCATAGTCTGGTATATCTATGGTTTGAATTGACTGTGACAAATACTTTATGTGAACACGTTTTTTGGGTGAGGGTGCAAGAGAAAGCTGGACAAAGGGGCAGCTGTCCACAATGTCGTAGTCTGTCTTATCATTCATGTTATTGCAAGCACAAAACATCACAGGTTTAGACAAACAGACTGCAAAA
This sequence comes from Idiotropiscis lumnitzeri, assembly GCF_059441095.1. NCBI lineage: Eukaryota > Metazoa > Chordata > Actinopteri > Syngnathiformes > Syngnathidae > Idiotropiscis > Idiotropiscis lumnitzeri. The sequence goes on along the minus strand of NC_142402.1, from coordinate 1,824,754 downwards.
AAAAAAAAACATACTGCCCAAAGCACAACTCTCTCTCACATCTCTCTAACCAGCCATCTGACTGGCTGAGGCTGAGGCTCCCAGAATGCATCAGTTCCCTTTTTGGTCTTATTTTTATTTCTTTTGGGGATATGAATGGCATGAGAGATGCATGTTTTCTGTTAATTTTATTTCTTTGTTTCATTGTTTGCTTGTATGCTGTTCAGAGATATTTTTGGTTTTGATTTGAAACCGTGACTCTAAGAAGTGTGGTGACCAGTGACATTAGATGTGTTGCCATAACATCTCCCAATGGGCTGAAGTCCTGCTACTGGCACAGAACCCTGATTTGCATATGCGCAGGTGTGCGCGAGCTGGCGCCTCGTGTGAGGACCGCTCTCCAGCCAGGGTTGGAAAGCGGTGAAGGTGGACTCTTAAAACCCTGACAAGGGAAAAGTTTGGGTCACAAGGGTTTATTTTGACCGGCAAATCACAATCATTACTCAATAGGCAAGACAACTTGCTATCACTAATACTTTGGTATCTATAATTAACGTCGCCAGAAGACGAGATCGAAAAGCGCTGGTGGAGAGAACTCACACCAGGAAAATCAAAACGAGGAACAGAAAAAGCTTGCAACGCAAGAAAACCGAAAACGAGAGTGTCCTTCCACAAAAGGGTAAGGTTAGAGCCAATGCACGAAGCGACAACAAAAAGCGAGCCGAAACGTAGCTGAAACATAGAAATCATCAAAAACTTACAAAGACCATACACGGGGAAAAACTTGGGCGAAGACTGTAGCGAAGGCACATGGGCGAGAGCAAGTTCGGTCAATAATCCGACGTGCGAGTGTCGGCGTGGCTGGCTTAAATAGCCCGTGATTCATTAGCTTCATGGGTCGCAGCTGTGTGGCTCGTGAGCGCGTCTCGCTCGCGGCCGAGTCCCGAGGTAGCGCGCCGACGGGCACGCCCACCCAGCTGCAACAATAACACATGGATCGTGACACCTCGTAGTGCGGCGCGCCCAGTCTAAATATCAAAGACAGAAATAGTGCCCTCAACTGGTGTTGCACCCTTTGATACAGCGTGTCTTTTGTCCATTAGATGTGTTGCCATAACATCTCCCAATGGGCTGAAGTGCTGCTACTGGCAGAGAACCCTTATTTGCATAGGCGCTGGCGTGCGCAAGCTGGCGCCTCGTAGTGCGGCGCGCCCAGTCTAGGTATCAAAGACAGAAATAGCGCCCTCGACTGGTGTTGCGTCTTTTGGCCGTAAAAATGCGGTATTTATTATTTATTTTTTTTACATTTTTTACATTTTTTTACATTTGTGAAACTACAAATGTATAGTCTTTAGATTTACAGTACAATTTACATTTATACTAGTGAACACCCAAATAATACAATTTCGGTGTGTGGTGGTTATTAGGCTCCGGCATCCCCCGCAACTCTCGTAAGGAGAAGCAGCTCGGAAAATGGGAGGATAGATAGTCCCGAAATGGGAAAAGCTCAAATCTATTAATACCTCATTCCTAATCTTGTGCTAATGTCTATGCAGGTCTGATGTCCGTTTTGGCTGACATTCGTGCCAACAATGACCTGGGCCATCCTGTGTGTTCTAACCTCAGGCAAGGTGACTGGCTAATGGAATATATCGCCAATAGACTCATACGTAGAGAAGGACCTCTGGCACAGGTAAAAGTCTTTGTATACGCTTGAACATAAAGTACAAAAAAACAATCTCTCCTAACCCTAAATCTGACTTGTGTAATGGAGACAACTTCATTAATTTAATCATTTCATGTCTGCAGGTTGGACAGTGGCTGGACGCTATGTTTACTTATCTGAAGCACATCCCACGCTATCTCATTCCTTCTTACTTTGATGCTATCCTTGTATCAACTTTCACCACAGCTTTGGATGCAACTTACAAACTCATGTCAAGGTAGTTATTGTGTAATTGTGCAACTTTCAACACAGTCCTATTTATATGATTAGTCAATAGGAGTGTCACGATTCTCTAAATCCTCGAGTCTATTAGATTTTTTATTTTATTATGAGTAGATTTTTTTAACACAGCACGGAGGCCTCTGCAATTGTTAGTGGTAGGTTTCATTCTTGAATTTTTTAAATTAAACCTTCCATCAAAAGATGAGCTACATGTAAGTGATGCAATTTACATCATTCTTGTCTAATGCACGCATTTCATTTGGAACAAATTTCAAACATTTATTTAGAATATAAAAGGAACAATCTTGTTTTCATTAAGAGCAAAAAAGCAAAGGTGGCTGTAAGGTCCAATATCGCGCCTCCTTTATTTTACGTTACAGGGCTCGAGACTAACCGTTTGTCCTGGTTGCACTGGTGTGCCCAACCTTTGATCTTGGTTGCATCAGTGTTAAAGTTAGTCGCACCAAAATTTTGGACTGTATCACATTTACAAAGCTGCCTACCAGTAAAAATACATCCATCCATCCATTATCTTACCCGCTTGTCCTCACTAGGGTTGCGGGGGGTGCTGGAGCCCATCCCAGCTGTCTTTGAGCACTAGACGGGGTACACCCTGAACTGGTTGCCAGCCAATCGCAGGCCACACATAGACAAACAACCACTCGCGCTTGCAATCAGACCTTGGGACAATTTAGAGTGTTCAATCGACCTGCCATGCATGTTTTTGGAATGTGGGAGGAAACCGGAGTTCCCGGAGGAAACCCACGCAGGCACGGAGAGAACATGCAAACTCCACATAGGAAGGCCGGAGCCGGGATCGAACCCACGACCGCTGCTGTCTCTCACCGTGTGGCCGTCGTGCTAACCAGTCAGGTCATCGTGCCGCCCCAAAAAAAAAAAAAATGCACTTCTTGAATAATTTTTCTAAATGTTCCTATTTTTAAAATTGTGGCAGAAACATTACAATGAGTTGGACTGTGTCAGGTTTAAATGCCCTGACGCCTTTAAGAGAGCTTAGCTTACTGAAATAACTTACTAAAGGTGGCTGAAAGGCCAGAATAAATCAAGCAAGGATGTTTGTTTTTACCGTTCGCGAACGGGAGAGAGTCACACAGAGAGCAGACAGGCGTCTTGCTCAGTTCAGCTCCGAATGCCCTCCGGATTTTCCATCCCGCCGCCTCCTCTTTTATTAAAGTTTGAAGCAGACTCATAACGAATCTCCAGGAAACAGACCTTAAACTCAAAATGAAGGTCAGTTTAGACAACCCGAAACCACAGAAAACAGGAACTTAACTCACAATGAAGGTCATTTTGGATGACACGAAACTCCAGGAGACAGGAACTTAACTTTAGAGCAAACATGTAGGTGTGTGCAATTATTAATACAAGTAGTGTATAAAAACATGATTAGAAATACATAAACTGATTACATAAAGTTACTTGAGGTTAATGTGGTCTTCAACTTATCTTACAACTGTTATACTCTATATACATTAATCCTTCAAGAATAAATTTCTCACGATATTTACTCAGCAGTGAGATTTTAACAATGCGCATTACCCACACATACATGTGCACACTTATTTGTTAAATAAAGGCATGACTGCAAACATACAATATACAACAGTGTGCAATAAAGTCGTTGTTGGCTTCAGCTGAAATTGATATTGATAAAAAATCGAACTCGTGACACCCTTATTATTCAAATGAAAAAAATCAACCTGAAGACTGTGTGCATTTTCTGTTTATAATTTTTATTCAGTTTCATTCAGAGTGGTTCAAGCTTTATGCGACACTTGGCATTGGGCTCACTTCAGATGTGTGGAGTTGGACGCTTCCCTGCCCTTCCTCCTCTTTCGAAGAAAATCGAAAATGTTCCATATTGCATCAGCCCAATAACTGACCAGAAGGAGCAGTGCTGTGTGACAGTGGCTGCAGGTCACCAAACTACTAAAGCGTTTTTATGGCTCAATAAAAAAAAAAGGTTTCATGGATACGCACGTTTCTTACGAATTAATTTTTTTTTTCTTTTTCAGGTCTTCCTCATTTCTCGACTGGAATTTTCCGTTGCTGGGGCAGAGACACTTTTATTGCTCTCAGAGGACTGATGCTGCTCACTGGGAGACACACCGAAGCTCGGTATGCATCTGTGTCTCCGTGCATGTGATTCTTTTATGTTATGAATCATGATATTCCTGCCTGTTTGGATACAATAATTGAAACATAAATGAGGCCTTCTGCTGTGTCCTTAGAAACATCATCTTGGCCTTCGCAGGGACATTACGTCATGGTTTAATCCCAAACTTGCTGGGAGAAGGTCGCTGTGCCAGATATAATTGTCGTGATGCTGTGTGGTGGTGGCTGCAGTGCCTCCAGGTAGGAGGAAACCGGAATGTACATATCAAGGCATATCGCAGAGGTGCTTAACTCATCAGAATCAGAATCAGAAATCCCTTTATTGTCATTGTACAGTGTGCAACGAGATTAGAGAGCTCCCCTCTCCAGTGCAATACAACAATAATTTAATCAAATATATAAATTAGATAAATAAGAGAATAAATAATGTGATGGAAAATAATACGAAATTGGATAAATAAAACACATTACATCGCTGTTCTGCAAGGTAAGGGTGGTCGTGTGTGTTGTGTGAGAGTTCAGAATGGTGATGGCTCTCGGAAAGAAACGGTTTTTCAGTCTATTGGTCTTTGATTTGATTTGATGCACCTGTAGCGCCTGCCAGAGGGCAACAGGTCAAACAGGTGTGATCATGGCGGCGTGATCATGGCGGCGAGTGAGTAAGACGGCAGTAACTCTCTCCACTCAAAACTTTGCCTAAAGCTATTAAATCGCCAACCCACCCCACTGAAGCCTGAACTCCAAGCAGCTAACTCAAGACTTTCATCACAATGCCTCCAAAACAACTAAAGCAATCAAACATGAACCGCGATGCAGCAGAATTGTGCAATGCTACGCCTCATCTTAACGCCTGTCCCAACTTTGGCAACGACAGTGCAAATGCTCATGCTAGTCCTTCAACTACCGCTGTTCCTATAACGGAGACTTTGCTTAAAAGTATTTCAGCGGCTGTGGCCGAGCAAGGGCAGAGTATTCTAAAATCTGTGAATGAGACAATGGGGAAGCTCGAAGCGAAAATGGATGACATGGTGAAGCGCATTGACGATGCCGTTACCCCTACAGCGGCACTTGTTGCACGCCAAATGGAGGCTGAAACACGCGTTTCTCGCTTGGAGGACGATATGGTTCCGATAAAAAAGCAAATCGATGCTTTGGAGAAAACTAACAAGGATGTCCGGGCCAAAGTAACTGACCTGGAATGTCAACAAAGACAGAAGAACATCAGGCTGCTAAACCTAAACGAGTCAATCGAAGGGGGAGACGCGCTTGAGTTTTTCGAGGGGTTTATTCACAATCTACTGCAGCTACCTGTTGCGTCTGTGGCCATCAAGAGTGCCCATCCGACTTTTGGAATACCTGGTGATGGTCGTCCACGCCCCGTTGTGGTGAAACTTCAGCGCTCTCGAGATGTCTCCATTGTGTTTGCGGCTGTGAAACGCCTTGGGAATATTCAGCATGAGGGGCGACCAGTGCGAATTACCCGTGACATTGCACCTGATGTCCGGGCTGCGAGGCGAGCCTTCAATACCGTGTACGCGAAGCTCATCAAAAAAAATACTCGCTTCAAAATGGCATATCCTGCGATCCTGTCCTTCAAAGCAAATGGAGTACTGAAGACATTTAAGGATACTGAAGACATTTAAGGATCCTAACGAGGCTGAAGCTTTCCTCTTAACCATCCCGTAACTGGTAGAGTAGCCTATGTCTCTGTGAATATTGTCACCGGTGTTGAGTGCTCATTTGCCCCTCAGAACTGATTGAAGTGTGATATTGTATAATATGGGCTAAACTTTCCTTGTTATATGGCGACACAATATATGGAGAGTATGACAACAACTAAGTTTTGAGTGGTAGTTAGAGGTTATGTTTTGTGTAATTTTTTTATATTTTTATCTTAATTCACATGGTGCTCAAATAAACAATAGTATGGTCCTCGGCTCAATTAATTGTAATGTTCTGAATGGGGTAAAAAAAAAAAAAAATATATATATATATATATATATATATACACCGTATTTTCGCAGTCATAAGGCGCACTTAAAAGTCCCAAATCTTCCCCTAAACTAACACAGCGCCTTGTAAGGCGACTGCGCTCATTATATGGACAAAGTATCACTCGCGACCATCAACCCTTTTACTCATTGGGCTGTTCAGAGTGCATGTTAGCACACCCTGCTGGACAAAGTGTGAGTCATCTATGCTTCAAAGTGATCATGACTATACATTATGTGACTATGGTGTTTGGGTGATGGTGTGGGAGAAAGCTGGACAAAAGGGCAGCTGTCCACAATGTTGTAGTCTGTCTTATCATTTATGTTATTGCAAGCAAGAAACGTCCCAGGTTTAGACAACAGACAAAAAGCCCAAAGCATAACAGCACATCTCTCTAAACAGCCATGCAAATCTCTCTAAACAGCCATGTGATTTGGCTGAGTCTGAGTGGCTCCCAAGAAGCCATTGCTATATCAGTTTGTGTTATTTTTATTTCTTTTTGGTTTATTGATGGCATGAGAGATTCATGTTTTGTGTTAATCTTATTTCTTTGTTTCATTGTTTGCTTGTATGCTGAGTATTTTATTTATTTATTTATTTTTTTTGAAACCGTGACTCTAAGGAGTGTGGTGACCAGTGAAGTCCCTCCCCTGACGTAGTCTTGTAGACTATTGCCATGATACCTATTATTGGTTAGAGTCATTGTTAATGATAGTGATTGTCAATGGTATCATAGCAACTGTCTTTGAGATGTGGTGATTGCTTATGGTATTGAGGCAAAGTGAATTGCCATGGGCTGAGTCAGCGCGAGCAGCCGAGCTATTGCTATGCTAAAAGCAGCTGAGCTAGCGCCTACAAGGCGGCGCGCCCAGTGTGTGCTTCAAAGACAGAAATAGCACCCTCAACAGGTGTTGCGCCCTTTGAGGCAGCGCGTCCTATGACTGCGAAAATATGGTGTATATATATAAAAAGGTATGGGATTAATTGATAGAAATTGTAGTAGAGAGTATAATAAATGTTAACAGTACCATCATGATGCTACAAATTGTACCTGTGAATTAGGGCTGGGCGATATGACCTAAAATCAATATCGCGATAAATTAGGCAGTTTTACCTCGATAACGATAAATGCGCGATAAATTCCCCCTGAGGACCAAAATCAAAATAAATGCAGGAAATGCATATTAACTGCTTTTTTTATTGACCAACTGGTACGCATTACTTTCAATGAAAAATAGAAGTACAAAAATCATTTGAATAAACATTCAAACTAGCTTGCTTTGCGTGACTTGAACAATGTCACAAAGAACAGGAGAAAAAGGGTACCTCTCACAAAATCTTTTTATGTAAATATATTGTGCCGAGATGCTGTAATTCCATTTGCAAAGGCCTAGATTTGTGTAAAGGTATCGTGTAAACAATCTAAATAATGCCATGTGCAAAGGCGCTAGTCGCCTGTAAACAAAATGCTAAATAGAATGGGAAAAAAATGTCAATGGAATGCCAATGCCAAATAAACGCATGTGCTTCATCAGGAAAATGTGCCGTCTCGATTACCCTGGTGCGCAATCGCCACTTGCCGTCTATGTAATGCACATTCAGGCGCAAACAGGGATCCATGTTGCGACTTGACCACAAGTCGGATGTGGATGCAAAATGCTTGACATGTCTCCGCTCCCGTCCCGATGTTGTCCAGTGCTGTTTGCGGCAAATATTTTCGTACCTCTTGTCGGCTACTTTCATGAGGCGTTTGAATCTTGTCCGCTCCATTGTAACAAGAGGAGCTCTATCTTTAGCTATGTGCTCGGCTATCGCGTCCACCTCTGAGACGTTCTCTCGTATGGTGTCGCCTCCGTTATGGGCTGTTGTCACTTGTCCAAACTTGCTCCTCACTTTGAACTTTTAGCACAAGCTCCAAGTCAACAGCATGGTTGTGTTGTGGGTGGTGAAAAAGAAAAGGTTGGACGCGCTGTTTCTGGTGCTTACGACGCACTTTGTAGTTCATGTTTTTTTGCTTAAACATCGTCTTTATGGAACCCAAAACATTTCCAAACGACAGATGTCCACTTTATTTTCGGGACAAGCGCGACAGGAACAATTTCAACTAACGTTACTTCGTCCGCAGCCGTGTCAGCCGCTTCAGGATTTGAATCGCCAGCTACGAACGCGTCTTGTTTACATTCTTGTTCAGAAGGGAGGAGTCACGTGACTCCACGCGCTGGAGCCGTCTTAAAGGGGCATGAGCATCGCCGCAGACAGAAAAGACTTCTTTTTCTTTTCTTTTTTTTAGACACCGAATTTACCGACATGGGCAAAATGATGTCGGTCATTCTAATAAATTTCGGTAACGGTAAATTTTCGGTTTATCGCCCAGCCCTACTGTGAATACTATAACCCTGAAGATCTAAAACAAAATGATTTTTCATTTTCAGTCATGCACCTGAATATACGAAGTCTTAAAAAACAACATGATGCGCTGGTTTCGTTGCTTGCTAGTACAGCCTCAAATTTTGATGTTATTGCATGTAGCGAAACTTGGATGAATGACCAAACATATATAGATATTTATAACTTAGATGGATACACATTGCATTACAAGAATAGAATTGGTAAAATAGGTAGGGGGGGATTGTCTTTATGTAAATTCAAATTACTTAGTAAAAGTGCGAAATGATATGACTATTGATGATGGTTACTCTGATTCATTATTTCTCAAAATAAAATGGCAAAGGGGAAAGTCTCATTATTGGAGCAATATACCGGCCACCCAATTCTGACCATGGTACATTTAGAGCTCACCTTGAAAGTCTTCTCCATCTTCTAAATCAGACAAATAAAAACTGCATTATTATGGGAGACTTTAATATCAACATATCAAATAAGGATACAATAGGAATGGATTTTCAAAATATTCTCTTCTCCTCATCCTTTTATGCAACGATTGATAAATATACCCGAGTTACAGAGAAAAGTGGGTCCATTATTGACAATATTATTACCAATATACACAAACAACTCTGGAGGTAAATCTGGTGTATTATATTCAGATATAACAGATCATTATCCCATTGTGTTTCTTATGAACTGGACCAAAAGGCCATTTGTCCCATGTACCAAGAGAAAAGTCCAGATTCTAACTGACAAAACCCTTAAAACCTAACTCAACATCTCCAAACAAAAAACTGGGATGCTATTTATTGTTCTAATGATCCAAAGGCATTTGACGACCTAACTCATGAAATAAGAGCTTCTATTAATGAAACTATTCCACAAAGGATAATAAAACAAAATGAAATAAAAAATCCCTGGATTACAAAAGGAATTCTACAGTCTATTCAAAAGAAGACTAAACTTTATAAACAGTATAAAAGAGGCAAAATAATGTAAATAAATGCAAATACACAAGATATAAAAATAAATTAACAAATCTAATACGAGTTGGTAAGCAAAACTATTTTTCTGACCGATTTAAAAATGCTTCTGGCGATCAGAAGAAATCTTGGAAGGTGCTGAATGAGGTAATTGGCCGAAATGCAAAATCACCAGTTTTTCCTGACGCCGTAATGCAGACCCAATCAAATAAAACGACTACGGCAGATAATTTACCAGACAATTTTAACATTTTTTTGCCTCTGTTGGAAAAAATCTATCCAAAAAAAATTCTACAACAGGAGGCTCACATTAAAAATATTATCTAAAAAAGAATTACCCCAACTCATGCTATTTTACTCCTACTTGTAAAATAGAAATAACCAATATTATAAACAAGATGAAATGTTCACACACAACTGGTGCTGATGGTATTAGTAGTAAGATTCTTAAAACTATTGTGCATGTGATAGCTGAGCCACTTGCTCAAATAATAAATTTAAAGCAAATGAAGGTGACAAAAATAATACCAGTATATAAGTCTGGGAACATAAATGAAATGCAAAATTATAGGCCCATATCAATATTACCAACCCTTTCCAAAGTACTAGAAAGAGCAATCCACTTGAGACTGGTAGCCTACTTAAAAAAACTAAATATACTGGTTTCTTCACAGTCTGGCTTCGTTAAACAGAGCAATACATGCATGGCCACTTTGGATTTGCTTGAGAAATTAGACGATGCTTTTGAGAAGGGAGAAATTGGTATTGGCGTTTTTCTCGATCTCACAAAGGCATTTGATACGATTGATCACTCTACTTTACTTGGGAAGTTGGAGCATTATGGTGTCAGGGGTATAGCACTACAGTGGTTCAAGGACTATCTTCAGGATAGACTACAATATGTAAATGTAAATGGGGAAAACTCAGGACTGGAAAACATCACATTTGGAGTTCCCCAGGGATCCATTCTGGGGCCCCTTTTATTTTTTGTGTATATTAATGATTTTGGTTTCTGTTCGCACAATATTCATGAAATTCTTTTTGCAGATGACAGAAATCTATTTATATCACATAAAGATATTGATCAGCTTGTACTACTCTTAAATGAGAAGTTATCAAACGTAAATACTTGGTTCAAATGTAACAAGTTAACCTTGAACATCACCAAAACAAATTATATTGTCTTCAGCATGAATAAACATAAATACAGAGATCGTGAATTGAACATAACTATTGATGGCAGACTTATTCACAAAGTTGAGTCCACTAAATTCTTAGGAATCCATATTGACCAGTCTATAAATTTTAAAAAGCATATTGATGAATTGGTTAAAAAACTATCAAAAATAGTAGGATTATTTTATAAACTAAAACAATTGCTCCCATTAGAGGCATTACTAACTTTGTATCGATCACTGTTTGAGCCTCATCTGAACTATTGTAATATTATTTGGAATAATACTTACCCTCCATACACTGCCAAATTACTCATATTACAAAAAAAGCCATAAGGGCTATATCTGACTCTAAATATAATTCTCCTACAAATGCCCTCTTCCAAAAGTATGGTCTCCTAAAGCTTCCAGAATGTAACATCTTTCATAACCTATGTACAATGTATAATGTGGATAACAGGCTGAATACTAAATAGTGTGAACTCATTCCACTGTACTCTTCCTCTCACCTACATAATACTCGGAACAGGTTGCACTTGAAAGGGAAATATAGGAAATTAAAATCCACTCGATTCAGTATATGTTATAGGGGCCCACAAATATGGAATGAATTGGATAATGAAATAAAACAATTTGCTACGCTTTCTATATTTAAAAGAAATCTGAAGCACAAGCTACTGGAGAAATATGTATCGAAAGATTTTGCAGCCAAATGACTCAGAGTTAAACTTTTCTCTTTTACATGGATTACTGAGTTATCATTGGTTACTATTTAAGTTGAAATGTACATGAACTGGTCCATCATATCTGTTTTAGCACTACACTGAAATTTTGATTTGCATGTCTTTTTTTTTTTTTTTTTTTAATAAACTATGAGCCGTTGCCCAGCACTGTAAACATCTTGTAAATGACATTTATATCAAATTGATTACGTCAGTACAAGATAAATCTTTTGTTTGGTGGTGGTGTGCTAGATCCCTGTTCATAAGCTTTTAGCTTCAGAGGGAGTCCATTTTTCACATTGTAAACACAGTATTTTGTTTGCATACAACATTATGTGTGTGTGAAAATAAACACGTCAAATCAGAGTTCGGGTGAGTATTGTTTTTGTCGATATTGAGAGCTCTGCTGAGGGTGGTGTAGATGTCCGACAGGGAGGGGAGAGGGCAGCCTATAATCCTCTGTGCCATTTTGACTGTCCTCTGGAGCCTCACTCGGTCTGCCTCAGTGCAGCTGCTGTACCAGGTGGAGACTCAGTAGGTCAGCAGGCTCTCGATGGACGAGTGGTAGAAGGCCAGCAGCAGCTTCTTGTCCAGGTTGAATTTCCTGAGGACCCTCAGGAAGTGCAGATGCTGGTGGACCTTCTTTACCACTGCTGTGGTGTTGTGTGGCCAGGAGAGGTCATCGGAGATCTGTACTCCCAGGAACTTGAATGTGTGGACCCTCTCCACACATTCACCTCTGATGTAGAGGGGGGGGTGGCACAGTCTTGTTCCTGATGACGAGCTCCTTTGTTTTTGCAATGTTGAGTTGCAGTCTGTTGTCCTCACACCAAGCCGTTAGTCTCTGGACCTCCTCCCTGTAAGCTGCCTCGTCACCTTTCGAGATCAGACCGACCACTGTCGTGTCGTCGGCAAATTTGACGACAGTGTTGTCCGTACCGTGGGCCGGGCTGCAGTCATAGGTGTAGAGGGCGTATAGGAGAGGGCTCAGCACGCATCCTTGAGGGGAACCGGTGCTCAGCGTTCGAGTGGAGGACGTGTAGGGGCCGAGCAACACAGTCTGGGGTCTGTTGGTTAGAAAGTCCTTAATCCAGATGCGTGTGAGGGCAGGGAGGCCGAGAATGTCCAGTTTGGAGATGAGGATGTCTGGTATGATTGTGTTGAATGCCGAGCTGTCGTCCACAAAGAGCATCCTGGCATAGCTCTGCAGTTGTTCCAGATTTGTAGCACAGCCGAGCCCAAATGCCAGCCATTTTCGAGGATTTTGACCCATTTTCAAAGGCCCACAGAATATTGTGTTATGTATTCATATACAACATGGGATCCTCCCCAAAAAACATTACTCACTTCTTTCATCAGAAAAAAAATTTCTCATATTTGTCATTTAAAAAAAAAAACCCTGTGCATGTGTGCCGGTGCGTTAACTTCCATCCCTAGAAGCATATTTTTGGGGGGGTATGGTAGGATGGAAACCCACAAAATAATCCACACCATATTGTTCAACACTCCAATACATGATACAAGTTGTTTTTTTGCACAAACCCAATGATAAAGTCCGTACCCGAAATGTTTGGAGTTCATTCACTGATTATCCCAGTCAAAATGACGCCAGCTAGAATCATTCAAACGTCTGCTCCCTACATGACTTGAACTATAAAAATTTTGAATGTTGAAAAGTAAGGACAGTATTTACACCTTTGCTTGATGTGCCAAAATATACTGGATCCACAACCTAAGTTATACATGACAAATATATACATCACAAAAGGTTTTTTGTTGTTGAAGTCTTCCCACATAATATTTTCTCCACTTTTGTTTCTTCTTGAACAACATCCAAACTTTATTTATCGTTTATTCAGTGGTTTTAGCTTAAGTGTGCACTGCTATCTATAACTCCACATTAACATTCATGTGTTCAATACACACGTGTGCTTGCAATCGATGTTATATTCTAGGCAGCATGTGAAATGGGCTTGATGGGAGTCTGAAATTCATTGTCTTTAAGTAAGGCTGTCGTCCACATACATAAAATTAAATTTTTAATAGAACGAGGGGAAAGATTTTTAGCTTGACAATAACTCTGTCGTCTCCAGCCCTCTCTCAGTGGCGCACTGGTCAGCGAGAGTTCAATGTAGTGCAGCAGGGTTTTAGGGCTTGGCAGACTTACACAGGGGCGTAATTTTTTACGACCTTTCCTGGGATTCCAAGGTGGCCATGCAAGATCGGAGCACGGGATGCGCAACAAAATCAGAAAAAAACCAATTCTTGGAAAGAAAGAAAGCATGTGGGCCTCGGAGGAAAGTGGGACCCCAGACAGGGCCCAGCCACGCTCCATTGACCAGGAGAGAAGAAAAGAGTAGGACCCAGAGTATTTGGCATTCGGCCAGATGAGCAACAAAAGAGGAACCCAAAAGAACGGCGGACCAAGAGCAGAACAAAAGAGAGAGAGACAAGAGTGGCATCAGTTTCTGGAGGCTGCAAACTTACACCAGGCCTCACACCCCACAGTCTCATATTAGATTAGAAATTAGAAATTAGAAATCCCTTTATTGTCATTGTACTCAAGTGTGCAACGAGATTAGAGGGCTCCCCTCTCCAGTGCAATACAACAATAATACAGACAAATATATAAATTAGATAAATAAATAAGAGAGTGCAATGGAATTTAGTACTGAATAGGGTATATAAAAACACATCACAATGCTGTTCTGCAAGGTAAGGGTGTTCTCGTGTGTGTGTGAGAGTTCAGAATGGAGATGGCTCTCGGAAAGAAACTGTTTCTCAGTCTATTGGTCCTCGATTTGATGCATCTGTAGCGCCTGCCAGAGGGCATCAGGTCGAACAGGTGGGAGTTTGGGTGGGTATTGTCTTTGACGATGTTGAGAGCCCTTCTGAGGCACCGGGCGGTGTAGATGTCCGACAGTGAGGGGAGAGGGCAGCCAATAATCCTTTGCGCTGTTTTGACTGTCCTCTGGAGCTTCACTCTGTCCGCCTCAGTGCAGCCGCTGTACCAGGTGGAGACACAGTACGTCAACAGGCTCTCGATGGACGAGTGGTTGAAGGCTAGCAGCAGCTTCCTGTCCAGGTTGAATTTCCTGAGGACTCTCAGGAAGTGCAGACGCTGGTGGACCTTCTTTACCACTGCTGTGGTGTTGTGAGTCCAAGACAGGTCGTCGGAGATCTGTACTCCCAGGAACTTGAACGTGTGGACCCTCTCCATACACACGCCTTCGATGCAGAGGGGGGGCGGCACCGTCTTGTTCCTCCTGAAGTCGACGACAATCTCCTTTGTTTTTGCAGTGTTAAGGTGCAGTCTGTTGTCCTTGCACCAAGCTGTCAGTCTCTTTACCTCCTCTCTGTAGGCTGTCTCGTCACCTTCCGAGATCAGACCGACCACTGTCGTGTCGTCAGCAAACTTGACGATGGTGTTGTTGCCGTGGGCCGGGCTGCAGTCGTAGGTGTAGAGGGCGTACAGGAGAGGGCTCAGCACGCATCCTTGAGGGGAACCGGTGCTCAGCATGCGGGTGGAGGACGTGTAGGGGCCGAGCAACACAGTCTGGGGTCTGTTGGTCAGAAAGTCCTTAATCCAGATGCGTGTGAGGGCAGAGAGGCCGAGAATGTCCAGTTTGGCGACGAGGATGTCTGGGATGATCGTGTTGAATGCTGAGCGGTAGTCCACAAAGAGCATCCTTGCATAGCTCTGCTGTTGTTCCAGGTGGCCCAGCACAACATGCAGAGCAGTGTCGATGGCGTCCTCAGTGGATCTGTTAGCCCGGTATGCAAACTGGTAGGGGTCCAAAGTGGGAGGAAGGCAGTCCCTGATGTGCTGGAGAACCAGCCTCTCGAAGCACTTCATGATGACTGGTGTGAGAGCAACAGGACGGTAGTCATTCAGGCGGACGGCGGGTGACTTTTTGGGGACAGGAATAATGGTGGAAGTTTTCAAGCAGGAGGGGATGACTGCTTGAGCCAGGGAGCGGTTGAAGATCCTGCAGAAAACATGTGCCAGTTGGTGGGCACATGCTCTGAGGACCTTGCCTGGTATTCCGTCGGGTCCAGTAGCTTTCCTGGGGTTAACCGCCAGGAGCGCGCGCCTCACATCGTGTTCCTCTACGATGAGTGGGGGGGAGTTGGAACATGAAGTGAAGGGGTGTGACGGTTGGGGCGAGTCAAAGCGAGCGAAGAAGCAGTTCAGCTCCTCTGCCAGCGATGCACTCGGGTCTACAGAGGTCGTGCTGCCGCCACGGAAGTTGGTGATGCTCCGTAGACCCTGCCACACCTCCGTGGTCTGTTACTGGCAAGGTGGGCCTCCAGCCTCCCCTTGTAGATTGCCTTGGCTAGCTTGATGCCTTTGCTCAGGTCAGCACGGGCCACCCTGTACTGGGCTTTGTCGCCTGACCTGAAGGCAGCGTCACGGGCCTTGAGGAGAGAGCGAACCCTGCTGGACATCCAGGGCTTCGCATTTGGGAAGGTCCGTATAGTCCTGTGTAGGGACACAGTTTCCATGCAGAACTTGATGTAGTCCAGTACACAATGTGTGTAGACATCAAGGTCCTGATGATCAAAGAGGTCCCAGTTTGTGTCTTGAAAGCAGTCCTGTAATTCACTCATGGCGTCGTCACGCCAGGTTTTCACAGTCTTTGTGGTGGGCCTGAATCTGCGTCTGAGAGGGGTGTACGCAGGTGCGAGCTGCAAGGACAGGTGGTCTGACTGGCCGAGAGGGGCGAGTGGGAGGGCCCTGTATGCGTGCTTGATGCTCGAGTACACATGGTCGAGAGTGTTGTCTCCCCTCGTTGGGCACTTGACATGCTGGTGAAACTCTGGGAGTACAGTCTTTAAATTGGCCTTATTAAAGTCTCCCGCTACTACGTGAACGCCATCAGGGTGGGCCCGCTGATGTTTATTGATGACGCACGCGAGTAGCGAGAGCGCCGTGCTAGTGCTAGCGTCGGGAGGGATGTAAACAGCTGTGATAATCACGACCGTTAGCTCCCTCGGGAGAAAATAAGGCCGGCATTTAACGGACATGAACTCGATGTCGGGGGAAGAGTGCTTCTCGACGATCGTGCTATCGCCGCACCAGTTCTCATGCACGTAAACACAGAGCCCCCCGCCTCTTCTCTTACCGGTGTCCCTCGTCCGATCCGCGCGTCTGTCCCGATGACAAGCCACGGTGAGCCGGGCAGCCTCGCCAGTTCGTCCGGAATTTTGCGATCATAGCAAAATTCCTCTGTGATGGTTATTTCGCATCGATATCCAATGTCCACGATGTCCTGGCGGGTATATCGATGTTGTGCCTCAGTTGGTGCCAATAAGAGCAAGCAAACACTCATAAAAAGTAATAAGGAGCACTGGGAGGGAGAGCTGTTAGCCGCTGCGTCTATGCGCGCCGCCATCTTCGGAAAAAAAATAAATAAATAAATAAAATATGGGGGCTTATGGGGGACTTATCGACCCCCTCTGAGGCAAATAAGTAAAATTTAAAACAGGAGCGAAGTTAATTACAGCCATGTCTTTGGTCAATATCTTAAAACTGTACTTTGCATATAATGAAGCTTTGAAACCTAACAAATGTTCAATCAGTAAACCACAAATGATTCTGGAGAAAATAACACAATGTAATTCTCAGCTGTAACTGTTCTCCCAAATAATGTACCGTATTTTCGCGGCTAAAAGACACGTGTATCAAGGGGCACAGAGTCAATTGTAGGTGCGATTTCTGTATTTAGTACACACACTGGCTGCAGCACACTATGAGGCGCATGCTAGCTCGCGGATGCTAGCTTGCAGATGCTAGGTCACGCATGCTTGCTCGCACATGATAGCTCGCGCATGCTAGCTCACGAATGCTAGCTTGCATACAGTAATAGGCAACTTTGTCTCCAGCAGTATCACAGCTGCTGTAGGAGCTCACATTAGTGTTGTTTCGTTCGTGAACGATTCGTTTAAAAAGAATGAATCTTTTCAGTGAACATGAGTGGACGAATCACTTCAGGAAGTGATTTGTTTGTTTTTATGTTAATCACACACGCTACATTGGTACTATCACCCGCTGTTATCCCGGAGCCAAAGTCACGGACATAGATAACATCCTGCCAGATGTTCTTCTCTCTCTTCCACCATCCGTATCCCGGCTCGTTGTCCACGTGGTGACGAATAAAACAGTGCGCCGACAATCGGAGCAAACCAAGCAAGATTTTAATGTCCTCTTCGACTTGCAAAAAACTTGTGGTCTGTCGGTCTGGATAAGCGCCACTTTACCGCCGCTATCCCCCGCAGCGAGCGCTTCAGTCGTCTTTTAAGGCTGAACACATGGCTCATACGCACTTGTGGACATTTCGGTTTTGCTTTTATTGACAATTTTAACCTATTTTGGAACCGTCGTTCCTTTTACCGACCAGACGGTTTTCACCCGAGCTTCCTGGGTAGCTCGATTTTAGCAGCTAACATTCATTATGCAGTCGGCAATCACGCTCCCAGCTGACTCCTATGGACAAATCACTGCGCCTGTGTTCCCACCCCAAGCTCTACCACAAACGATTGCAATAACAACCTCACTACACCCACCTACAGGCCAATCTCAGTTCCCTTCAATAGCACTCCCAACAGCCCCCACTATCATTACCACCCACATCTGACATTTTCTCAATTCAAACCACCACTCGCAGACGCTTCCCTCCCGCACACAAACAAAGTGGTTTTAACAGTGACAATCTTTTACATGTTAACATTTCAAATCCATGCGACCATGAGCGCACGTCCAGCACAAACATTAACCTGGCTGTGCTGAACGTGCGCTCCCTTTTAAACAAAACTTTTATGATAAATGACCTGATTTTAGACAACAACCATGAAGGTATTCTTTTATCTGAGACATGGCTAGATACAGATGCTCCAGTTGCTCTCATCGAGGCTTGCCCACCGAATTTTAATTTTTTATTTTCGACCAAAGACTGTAAAAGAGGAGGCGGGACTGCATCAATTATAAAAACTTCTCTTATTTCAAAGGAAACTATTTTTAACAGGTATTTTTATCTTTTGAACACCATGCCTTTGTTCTTAGCAATCCCTCTATTCTGTGCGTCACACTTTATAGACCTCCTCATCACTCTACTCCTTTTATTAGTGAGTTTTCAGAGTTCTTATCGATTTTACATTCCACTTATAACAGAATTTTAATAACTAGCGATTTTAATGTGCACGTTGACAATTTCTCTGACCCACTGTCCAGAGAATTTTTAAACCTTTTAAACTATTTTGATTTTAAACAGCATGTCGCACAGCCAACTCACAACAGAGGACACACCCTGGACCTGGTCATAACCTACAACCTGTCCATTGGTGGGTCCTCTGTCGTTGACCTGGCTGTGTCAGACCACTACTGTGTATATTTTAACATCGCCAGTTTTAATCAACAAGCAGCCCCGGTGAGAACAGTGAGAAAACGCTACCTAACTTCTGAGGTGCCTGCAAATTTTATTGAGATTTTAAAGAGCACTCCTGCTGACATTTTACCTGCATCTTGTGATTTTATTGTTGATTATTTTAACAGGATTTTAAAATCAACATTACATAAGATAGTCTTTTAGCTCATCATGTTAATGTTAATTCTATTTACGCTGGACAGTCATTTTTACCAGAGGAAACACTGGAAAGTTTTGCCCTGGTTGATGCAAGGACACTTGGTCGAGTTTTCTCCCAGGTAAATCAAACAACCTGCCTTTTAGATCCAATTCCCACATCAATTTTAAAAGCTTTTTATGGATTTTTTTGAGGAACAGATTTTAAATATAGTTAATTGCTCTCTTCAGACGGGTGTCTTCCCCACTGCGTTTAAAATGGCGGTGGTGAAGCCCCTTCTGAAGAAGAGCAATTCAGACCCCAGTGTTTTAAATAATTACAGACCTGTATCCAACTTACCGTTTTTAAGTAAGATTTTAGAAAAATGGTTTTCCTACAGTTAAATTATTTTTAAGTACAAATAATGTTTTAGAGAAATTTCAATCTGGTTTTAGAATGAGCCACAGTACAGAGACAGCTCTTTTAAGGATTTTAAATGATTTCAGGTGTTTTGCAGATGCAAAAAATACTCACAGTTTTGGTGCTACTAGATTTAAGTGCCGCTTTTGACACAGTAGATCACCACATTTTATTAAATAGACTTAAAAACCTAGTGGGCATCTCTGGTACTGCTTTTAACTGATTTTATTCCTATCTCACAGACAGACGTTTCTTTGTAAGTATGGATACCTGTTCCTCCAAAACCCATGAAATTAAATGTGGGGTTCCCCAAGGTTAAATTTTAGGCCCAATACTTTTTAATCTGTCCATGCTTCCTCTTGGGGATGTCATTAGGAGACACGGCATCAGTTTCCACAGCTACGCTGATGACACACAGCTGTATATTGCCCTGTCTCCGGATGACACAAGGCCTATCGATCCCCTTTTAAATTTCATTTTAGTTATTAAGTCCTGGATGGCAGAAAATCTCCTACAGCTCAATCAGGACAAAACAGAGGTTTTAGTTATCGGTCCTGAAGGTCAGAGAGAAAAACTTTTACCAAAATTACAAGATTTTAAATCATCACAATTTGTGAAGAACCTGGGCGTCATTTTTGACTCTGAGCTCAGTTTTATTCCTCATATTAAAAATCTAACCAAGATTGGTTTTTATCACCTTAAGAATATAGCCAGAGTCCGCCCGTTTCTCAGGCTAACACGGAAGTGCTGATGCATGCTTTCATTTCTTGCCGCCCAGATTATTGTAATCCCCTGCTCTCTGGTCTTCCCAAAAAGAGTATTTCCAGTCTACAACTACTTCAGAATTCAGTCGCACGGGTGCTGACGAGGACCAGAGGGCGGGCACATATTACACCAGTTTTAAAATCGCTCCATTGGCTCCCCGTGTGTTTCAGGATTTGATTTTAAGGTGCTTCTATTAGTTTTTAAATGTCTTAATGGTCTTGGGCCATCTTATTTATCTGACCTTCTTTTCTCGTATCAACTCTCGCGGACCCTGAGGTCCTCTGGCACCGGCCTGTTAATTATTCCTAGGGTGAGGACTGGAACACGTGGCAAGGCAGCATTCAGCCATTCTGGTCCTCGTCTATGGAATAGCCTGCCGGAGGACATCAGGTCCGCAGAGACTGTTGATATTTTTAAAAGGAGGCTCAAGACTCACCTTTTTAGTTTGACTTTTAAATGATTTATCTTAGTCTTTTATTTCAGGACTGTCATTTTATCTACTATCATTGTCTTTAATTTTTAGCTTTTGTCTTTTATAATCATCATTTTTCTTATATATTTTAGCACCGTCGTTTTATATTATTGCCTTTTAATTTTTAGCTTCTTCTTTGTCTTTTAGTATCATCATTTTTTTTAATATATATTTTAGCGCCGTCTTTTTATATTATTGTTTTTTAATTTTTAGCTTCTTTTTCTTTTAGCATTATCATTTTCTTTTATATATTTTAGCTCCAGTGTTTCCTCAAGGGGGGTGTCAGGTTTAAATGGCCTGACGCCTTTTGGGAGAGCTTACTGAAATAACTTACTAAAGGTAACGGCCGAAATAAAAAGGTGGCTGAATGCCCAGGAGAAACCAGGGATGGTTGTTCATTTCCACCGGCCGCGGCAGGGAGCGAGGCCAGAGCAGACAGGCGACTTGCTCAGTTCAGCTCCACGCACCCTCTGGTCTCTCGTCCCGCCGCTTCCTCTTTTATTAGCGCTTGACTCCAGGAAACAGGTAATTAACTGACAATGAAGGTCTGTTTTGACTAAACTAATCACCAGAAGACAGGAGAGTAACTGACAATGAAAGTCTGTTTCAACTAAACTAATCATCAGAAGACAGGAGAGTAACTGACAATGAAGGTCTGTTTAGACTAAACTAATCACCAGAAGACAGGAGAGTAACTGACAATGCAGGTCTGTTTAGACTAAACTAATCACCAGAAGACAGGAGAGTAACTGACAATGCATGTCCGATTAGACTAAAACAAAAATATGAGTGTGTGTGTGCGTGTGCAATCATTAATGATACAAGTAGTGTATAAAAACATGACTAAAAATACACAAACTGATTTCATAAAGTTACTTGAGGTTAATGTGATCTTCAGCTTATTTTACAGGGGGCCTCTGCGCTGGGAGGTGTGGCTGGCCTTCTCACAGGGGGCTTCATCCCAGAGGCTCCTTAGGCCCGGCGGACCGGGGCCCTCTGCAATATGTGTAGGGTCTACCCCAGTCAGTCTGGGTCTGTGTGTTGGCGGAGCTCCCTGTGGCCGTGGGCTGTCATCCCTCTCAGCGCGGATGACCTACCCTGGGTACATTTTCTCATATGGTTTCTCTGTGCCTTGCCATGTCTTTCTGTCTTTCTACTAAGACAGTTTATTAGGTTGTGTGAATGTGTGTATGCGAGTTCAGGCGTGTATGTGGATGTGTCTTGTGTTTATGTTGGGTGGGTGGAATGGGTTTTAGTTTTTTGTTGTAATTTGGATGTTTTTATTGTACAGCACTTTGAGTTGCATTTTATGTCTGAAAAGTGCTATATAAATAAAATTTGATTGATTGTGTAGGAGCTGTACAGTGTTTGGTGGTTTTCCTTTGTTGTGATGCATGCTCGTGTGTTGTCCACGCACCAAGCGTGCACACACTCCACTTTCATGGTGATTGGTGGTGTCACGGGGGGAGTGGTCTTCTCTTATTAGTAGGTGCACTCACCTGTGGGTAATAGTTGTTTGGTTTGGATCATGTGGTGGGGTGAGCGAAGGGAAGAAAGCTTTTGCTGACCGTATAATTCAGCGTAAACTATCATCAACTGTGAGCGCAACGTGTACTGGACTTGAGAATAAAACAGTAGAAGTTTCTTGAACCTTCTAAAGATGTTTGAAATGGCGACTCGCGATATTCATTACACAAGGAAATATTTTGCCATAAAACAGCTTGTATGGTATTAGCAAGTTTTTATTTTATCTGATAAGCCAATTTATTGGGATGTGTAACCATGGCTCTCATCTCACTTTCTACCACGAGGACAAGACATGCTCAACAAGCAAAGCCTTCATTAAATGGTTTTCCACTTATGGTCAACATGATCACATACTTTGTCACCCCCCCCCCCCATTTCCAATTTACCATTACATACTATACCATTGAATTATTTTTCAGGATTACGTCCGCCATGTTCCCCAAGGACATTGTATTCTCCAGTGTCCTGTCACGCGCATGTACCCAACTGATGATAGTGAGCCCTGCGTCCCAGGAGAAGTGGTATGTATATGTCATATGTCATCACTTCCCTCCCCAAATTACTGTAATTGAAAATACTTTGAAACAACTTTCAACCACCATAAAGTTATCATCTATTATGTATTTAGTTATCCTGTGTTTGTGTGCAGGAGCTGCCGCTATTTGATGTTATCCAAGAGATTCTGCAGCGCCACCTTGACGGAATTTCTTTCAGAGAGCGAAACGCTGGACCCAAGATAGACATGAACATGAGAGACGAAGGTGTGTGTATGTGTGTGTGGGGGTGTGCGTGCGTGTGTTGGGGTGTGTCCGTGCGTGTGTGGGCGTGCATGTGTGTGTGTGCGTACGTGCGCGTGTGGTGTTACCCATACTTCACAAGTCTGGCAATATCCATCCATCCATCTTCTGTACCGCTTCTCCTCACTATGGTCGCGGGGGGTGCTGGAGCCTATCCCAGCTATCTTCGGGCAGTAGGCGGGGGACACCCTGAACTGGTTGCCAGCCAATTGCAGGAAGTCTGGCAATATTTTCCTAAAATATCTCGTTTAAGATATGAATTGATTTAGAACATTAAAAGTAGCTGTTTTTTCGGTGGCACAGGGAGCAGGAACACAAACTAGAAAGAGATAAACAAAACATGACACTCCACTGTGCACACAATTGTTAGACAAGTGAGTATTTTGAACATATAATTTTTGTGCATATTTTCCAAGTCCTCGCTGTATAAACTTGACTAAACTTGTTGGATTTAAACATATCAGGTGATGTGTTTTTGTTTAATTTGTGGTGTAAGGATATCAACACCCTATATCAAGGTAATTATTTGGCAGATTATTTTCCTCAGTCAAATCTGGCTAAAAACACATTCAAGGAGTCCGAAAAGTCTAAAATTATAGTCTTTCAGAGGGATTCATCACTCTTGAAAATGCTAAGATATTGGGGAGTGAGTTTACCATCGGACATCTTGTTGCAAATAGTCAACAGGGTCACAAGAAACATGTTGAGAATAAAAGATACAAATTAAATGCCGAATATTTGAGAAGAATCAAACGTGAAGCTCCCAGGAACCTCCAGCAGGGTTATTATAGCTTTGGAATTGGAATTATAGTTTGTTTTTTAAATTTGGTTAGTTTTAATTAGTTTCATTGTGGCTTTATTAGTTTTTGTTTCCAATTTTAACAGTACACTGGCCTTGAATTACAATAAGTGCCGTGCATACTGCTTCTAATTATAAGAGACTTAGTGGGCTTGTGGTTTGAATTAAAATTGAGAAGTATTAAACCCGGTTGTACTGTGTGCTATTTTTCATATATACTGTATATATTTTTTACATATACATGAACCAAAAATAGGAGAGCACTTTTTACCGAACATTGCGTTTCAGGCTGAGTTAAATGCCAAGAGCATGTTACCCATTTGAGCCAAAGCCACATACAAAATTCATCTCCTAGTAGAGACGTCATTTGACGGCTTTTTTAGTGGTTGCTTGATGATGTCACTTCTGTGTGACAAACATTAAGAGCACTATAACCCCCAGGTGACTGTTCAACCTTCTCTTCTTCCAGCTTAACTAAAATGAAGGCACCTCGAGAAGAAACTCAAATACAACCTTCATTTAGTTTGGGTACATTAGCATTGGTACTCTCTGACCAACTGTCATGTTTCATAAGATCTTTTTAAGCCGCACCAGTGCCAAACACACCAATCACAATGATTTTCTTTTTCATCTATAGCAGCTACATGACTCAAAATGTAATCATTTACAGATCAAGCAGTAGTATACTGGCCATATGTCTCACAGTGCTAAATGTTTAGCCAACATTGAGTAAAACTGGATTCCTTAATGAATGACGTTAAATAAAATCTAGTACTTATAAAACTAAGAACATAATTTTAATGATAAAAGCCCTTATGTCCTTTGTATTCAACTTTGTCAATTAATCTCATACAAACCCAATTCCAAAGAAGTAGAACGGAACAAAAAAGTAGCTTTATAAAATTAAAAGAAATTAAACTGATTTAAATTAAGGAAATTTGCAACCAAAAGACATTTAAAAGTAAAGGAAAGAAAAAATAAATTTATGACAGGTCTTACTTTGTGTACACTACAGGCATAGGGCTGCCAAAAATAACAGAAAATTGTAAATCTATATTAAGAAAGTAATACAAATTGTATTGCGGCGACCATTGGCGGAACCATGTCAATGCGTTTTTCTTTCTTCTAGGATTCAATGTAGTTATTAACGTCGATCCTGCAACAGGCTTTGTCCATGGAGGAAACCGCTTTAACTGTGGAACCTGGATGGATAAAATGGGAGAGAGTGAGAGAGCAAGAAACAAAGGCATACCAGCTACTCCAAGGTAACACAGAGAAATACTGCTCCCACATGAGTTTGCTAAACTAGGTGGGTGTGAGATCAGCTTTTTCCCTATATGTATGTGCGTTAATGTTGGGCATGTAAGTCACAAAAAAAAGAGAATGAATTTGATTACTAATTCTGAAAGTTGACAATAGTATTACCCTTGTAGGTTTCACTCTACATTTGCTGTGTCAATTGCTGCCAACTGGAGTTTGATGGGTGACGCCGTAGGAACACAACCCAAAAGCAGAAGTAAATCAATAATCGAATAGCTTCAATAGAAGAACAAAAGTGTCACTTCTGGAGAGGCCCAGTTCAAGTCCTAATCTGAACCCAATATTGCGGCATGACCTCAAGGAAGCGATTCACACCAGACATCCTAACATTGAGTGAATTTATTTAGTTTTTTAGTTGTTTTGGGCTCGCTGATTGGATTACATTTATATTCCCACCGCTGGTGTTCCCATGAGCTCTGTACTGTACTGATAGAAAACTGTGACGCAGCCACTATGAAAAGTTACATTTGGGCTGCATAGAAGAGTAACAAAGAAAAAACATTGATTGCATTTTAAGCTAATGCATTTAAATAAAAACTTTTGTTTCCTTTTAGACTTAAGAATTGAAAAAAAAGCTTTCATTATTAGTGATGTGAATCAGAGATGCAATGTGAAATTCTCTATGCAGAGACGGAGCAGCTGTGGAGATAATTGGTCTAAGTAAGTCAACCATACGCTGGATTGTGGAGCTCCATGCCAAAGGGCTGTTTCCTTATGATGGAGCGAAGGTTCACAGAAATGGTATCAAGCACACATTACAAGTAAACATTTAGATTTGTATGTTGTATGACGCCATTCCTCCTCAGTTCTTTAAGGAGGTTCTCCCGAGTGTTGGCGAATTGGAAACTGCATGTGCACCACTTTTTCCAGAATTTTAAAAGTAAATGGTAGCTTGGAAATCTGTCTAAAGTTTGACAGTACATCTTGATCAAGGCCAGGTTTCTTGGGTATGAGTTCCACCACAGCATGTTTAAATTTTTGGGAACTACACCAGAAGACAGACTGCTGCTGATAATGGCCAAGACCGATTTACCAATACGTGGTAGAACCTCCATTAAGAAATCTAGAGGAACAGATTCAGAAGGGGAGCCAGATGGCTTAGCCTGGCAAACCAGATCTAAAAATGTCAAGGAAACCATTTCAAAAGAATTTAACATGCGAACACGGACAGATGGTGTGGTGTTTGAAACAACAATCTAGCTGTAGAAACTTTCTCAATCAAAAATTGCATGAATCTTATTCCACATTTGAGGAATAGATATATTTGAGTCAATAGGCTGAGGGGGTTTAAGTATGGAATCAATAGTTTAAAATTAAATTTCTCTTTTGTTCTCTTTTAACTGTGGTCTGGTATTTACACCAGCAGTCTTTCCAGATTTGATTTGAAGAGACCTGCAGCATGTCTTTGTCCCCTTGCGTTCAGCTTTGCAGAACTCCTGTTTATTTGTGCAACTTCTGTCATTAAACCAAGGCTCAGGTGGAGCTTTTGACTGCACAGAGTCCAGTGTAGTACCTCCGTGTTTGAAGAGGGAATACAAAGCTCATCAAAGGCATCAGAAAAGGGGAGGTCTATAAAGAGACCACGCCCTACTTCAAAGAAAGTGGCTTCAAATCTGGTGATTGATGTGACAAATATACACGTATACATTTAAAATAGTTTTTAAAAATTGCTCCACCATGGCCTGAAGTCCTCGTGGAGTCCAAAAAGGCACAGTCAGGTGGCAACAATTAAATTATAGCCTTAAACTCACCAGTACCTGTCCAAGTCTCCATCAGACAGATTTTTTTAATCTCTTTCTTGCGCCTGACTCGGACATGGACATGTCAAATCTTAAAAGTACGAAACTTGTGTAACTCATTACTCTACAAAGAGTAATATTGTAAAAAAAAAAAAAAAAAATATATATATATATATATATATATATATATATATATATATATATATATATATATGTATATATATTTTTTTTCATATGCAAGTAACAAGTAATAGATATAATATGTAATAGGTATGTATTTGGGAAGTTACTTGCCCAACACTGGCTGTGTGGCAGACATGCTAACCACTATTCATCATGATCCCCATGGAAATACTGTACATATGTAAGTGCTATTCATTTACATTTTTGGGGTATATTTCGCAAGCTAAGTTTCAGTATGTGTTGTATTGTATTGCAGGTAAAGAGGTGTTCATCTTATACACCAAATGGAATGAACAGATAGAGCAGTCCTATGAACCATGTTTCTGGGTGTCTGGTGAACCATTGGACCCCAATGAGAAGCATTCTGAACTTGTACACAAAAAAGGTATCTATAAGGACAGTTATGGAGCATCGAGCCCCTGGTGTGACTACCAACTGCGACCAAACTTTACGATTGCTATGGTCGTGGTAAGTTCGTACTGCTGTAATCGCAATATTAAATTTAAACTATTAAGTGCTGACGGCGCTTTATTTTTTTAAATGACAGGCTCCAGAACTTTTCACAGTGGAAAGAGCCTGGGAGGCTCTTGAAATTGCTGAGGAGAAATTACTGGGCCCCCTTGGAATGAAAACCCTTGACCCTGAGTAACAAAGCTTTCTTATTCAAACAATAAAATGGCAAAAAATGTGCACTATGGAAGTTAATGATGCAATATTGACAATTTCACCCACCATTTCTATGAATGCACACCCCTGTTTAAATGCTGTTTTTTTGTCATCTAAAAAAAGGAGAAAAAAAAAGAGCCAAACTAACAAAAACTAATCAACACTAATTGTAACCCATAATGAGATACATATACATTTCACTGGTAAAAATCTTCAAAAGTTGAAATAATGTGATCGGACAAGTATGCACGTCCTCTTCCATGAGCGGCGGGGCCAACGGGTTGTCCACCTTTGGGGACGGTTTCGTTAGGGGTGTCGACGGCATACCAATCAGAATTAATTTTTTTTTTTTGTAAACAATTTTTATTAACAAGCAAATTCAAACACACACCATTGTACAGCAATAGTTTTCAATTTTACCCCAACAAAGCAGAAGAATCCAACAACACTTCTACGAAACAAACCCACCCCGGAACATAAATATCTTTCTATTGCTCAAATATCAACGGAAAAAACAAATAAATAAACATGGAAAAAAAGCAAATAAATAAAATAATAATAATAATAAAAAAAAAAGAATTCCACTAAACACTAACCCCAGTAAATTAACCAGTATGCTCAGAGCTATACATACAGGCAACACATTCAAACAAAACCCCCTTGGACTAAAACAAGACATTCCAATAATACTATCAAAAATGAAATGGGGAAATAAACAAATTCAAATTAAAACAAATAAATAAGTAAAACATTATGCTGCTTATTTTATGCGTGTAATAATTAGTGCTCGCAACCAGACCAACCACCAAATCAAATGAAAATAATTAGGCCTAAGACATGGCAGGAGGTGGCCAGACGGGCACAGAAAAAAATATAAATAAATAAATAAAAACTACTCGACATCAGACACAGGTGTCCCACTCCAGCACACTAGCTCAGCCGGTGTGAATATACATAAATATTGAAGCAAGGGTTTCCAGTGAGTATAAAACTTTTCGCCACACCTCCTAAGCGTAAATTAGATTTTCTCCAACTTGAGGAAAAATAAAATGTTGCGAAGCCAAGTTCTAAAAGAAGAGGGTTGAGAAGACTTCCACAGTAGAATTATTCTTCTCCGAGCAATCAAAGAAGCGAAGGCCACAACATTTTCTTTAACGGCTGAGAAAGTAAAATTGTCTGGAGACAACCAAAAATGGCAATATGTGGGGATGGATCAATATGTATGCCTAACAAGTCTGAGACGCAACCAAAATAGGACCTCCAGAAATCCACCAATTTAGGGCAGGACCAAAACATGTGTGTCAGGTGACAAGGGCTTTGGGAACACCTAATACAGAATTCATCAATTGTATCCGGAAATATCACATGGAGTCTATATTTGCTATAATGAAGTCAATGTAACACCTTAAACTGAATAAGGGACTGCCTAGCACAACTAGAGGAAGAGTTAACCGCCCTAAGGGCCTTTTCCCAGATGTCTTGACTGAGGTCTATTTGTAGTTCAAGTTCTCAGGCCGATTTCATCTTCATCAAAATAGAATTGTTGCCTTTAAACAAGAGGTCATAAAGAAAGGAAACGTGACCTTTGGGCATGACTGTCACTTTGAGTGCCAAATCAATACCTGTGGGCTTCGGAATTTGTGGAAATACTGGCATGTGTGTCCTGGCAAAGTCACGTAGCTCAAAATATCAAAAGATGTCTGAGCCATTCAAACCGAATGCTGCTCTAAGTTGATCAAAACTACCAAAAACCTCATCCACATACAAATCCCCGAGACAGCGAAGGGCGGGGCGACAAGGAACAGGCTCGCCCTCGGCTCACCGTCCACACACTCACTCACCCTCGTCTGCCTCTGTCTTTTATTGAAAACAAAGAAACAGGAAATAGCTCGTCATGGAAAAGTACTGATATGCTTAGACAAAGACAGCAAGGACCACCCCCAGGGCAGTTACATGGTTGTGCAATAAATGGTATCTGTTTGTGCAAGATTAAGAAACGATTAAAAGGAACGTTGACTGACTAGAAATACACACTCTGAGTAAATACGTTTAAGCTTACTTTACAGAATTCCATCTTAGCAAGTCAGCCTTAATTGCAGAGGTTAAAGTAGTGAAATTCTGTTCGCGGAGTGTACAAAGGGAATGCGGAATCACTACACTTAAATACTTCATACCCTCCGATGAAATTCTAACTGGTATCGACGCCAGTGACAGTCTCCTGGCCATCTGACTAACTGGAAAACATTCACTTTTTGAAATATTCAACTTTTACCCTGATACACCGCCAAAGGCGTCCAGTAACGAAAGGATAGTAGGTATACTCGTCAAAGGGTCACATATATTTAGAAGATCATCAGCATAGAGTGAGACACGATATTCAACCCCTGTCCTGTTTATCCCTTTATACCCATCCAGCGACTTTAAGACCACCGAAAGTGGTTCAATGGCCAGTACGAACTACAGCGGGGATAAAGGGCAGCCTAACCTAGTACCACGGAAAAGAAGGAATGGTCTTGATTGCTGTCAGTTTGTACATACAGAGGCACGGTGCGGGGAGTAAAGTAGTTTGATCCAAGAGACAAAGCTGGCACTGAAGCCAAACTTCTGTAGAGAGAAAAAAAGATATGCCCACTCGACCCTGTCAAACACATTCTCTGCGTTCAGGGATACCACCACTTCAGGTTCAGTAGAAGATGGAGTGTGGATCATGTCAAGTAGCTTTTTCACATTCGAGAAAGAATGCCTCCCCTTTATAAAGCCTGTTTGGTCCTCCGAGATGACCTTGGTCACAATGCCCTCCAAACGATGAGCCAGTACCTTGGCCAGAATCTTGATGTCAACAGACAAAAGTGAAATCGGACGATATGAAGCACAATCTGCCGGGTCTTTGCCATTTTTGTGAATAAGCGATATAGTAGATTTTCTGAGTTTGGTTGGCAAGGTTCCATTGATGTATGATTGATTAAACATTTACAGTAGAAGTGGCGCAAGCAGATCTGAGAACCGTTTAAAAAAACTCCACCGAATAGCCGTCCATCCCCGGTGAGGTTCCACTGCGCATTGAGCGAATGGCCTCTTGAATTTCACTTAGTGTCAAAGGGGCACTAAGTCATTGATTATCAGCTGCTGAAACATTAGGCAACGTCAACTTGTCAAAAAAAAATTGACTTTCATCATTAACAGACTCAGAAGAGTACAACCTGGAGTAGAATAATCTGAATGTATCGTTCAACTTCCCCTGATCAGAAGTCAGAGAGCCCGACTCATCACGGACCTGGATGATTTGGTTGGCGACCGATCTAGCTCTTAGCTGATGCGCCAAAAGGCAGCCCGCTTTATCACCGTGTTTGTACATGTATCCACAAGAGTGGAGAAGGAGTCGTTATGCTTCTGTTGTAAAAAGATCAAACTCTGTCTAAAGTTCTAAACTCTTATTGAATAAGTCAGATGATTGAGAAGTAGACAATTACACATCAAGTTTGCCTATAGCATCCTTCAATTCTTGTTGGCGGGTGCTGCGCAGCTTGTTCAGATGTGATGTGTATGAAATAATTTTCCCTCTGACATAAGCCTTCAGAGTCTCCCAAAGCAGCAAGGGAGAGGTTTCATCATTTGTGTTGGTCTCACAAAAGAACTTAATTGAGTCCTCAACGTGTTTGCAAAAATTTATATCAGCTAATAATAGTGGCTCAAAGCGTCAAGTCCTGTACTCTATTGATATGAGGTCAAAATGCACATCTAACATCACTGTAGAATGATCAGACACAACAATGGGTGAGTATTAAAGAAATGTTTTATCAACTATAAAATAATCAATCTGAGCAAATGATCGGCGAGCATGTGAGAAAAATGAATACTGTCTGTCTGAGGGGTGTGTAAACCTCCACGGATCGACATACCCATATTGATCCATAAAAGCCAAAAGGGTTTGAGTGACATCGGACGAGAACGAGATCTATCTAACAATAAAGATAAAGATAAAGATGTCCTTTATTAGTCCCACAATGGGGAAATTTGAGGTGTTACAGCAGCAAAGATATAGATCACACAGAGTCGGCGGCGTAATGTAGCCGTTAATGTATAACATTAGCAGCAGACATTCATAAAAAGCATGCAAATATACACAGTATAAACGTATCTAAGTGTAAGGAAACACTCCTAATGCCTGAAAGAAGTACTGAATGATTGAAAATACTGCAATGATAAAAATATTGCAATGATAAAAGTACTGTAATGGTAAGAGTACTGAAATGATAGAAAAGTTCTGCATGATAGAAAATACTGCAATGATAAAAGTACTGTAATGGTAAAAAGTACTGCAATGATAAAAGTACTGTAATAGTGAACGTCCTGCAATGGTAGAAATGCTGCAGTGATAGAAGTACTGTTATAAGAATACTGTAATGGTAAACAAAATACATCATTGGTCAATATTTAAGTACACCATTGGCTGAAAGTACAGTAGTAGTGTATATTGCATCCTAGGACTGCACAATTGCACTAATGCCCTCCCGTTTGTAGGCCTGATCCAATGTTCTTGTTAAAAAGTCTGACAGCAGTTGGCAGGAAGGAGCGGCAAAATCTCTTTGGTACAGTAGTTTCGTATGGCTACACCTCTATTTGTAGCTCCTCAATCCATTCCTTGTATTCTGTGCCCGCTTCATGAATGGTGGCATATCCTCCAGCTATTGATGTTATCGGGCAGTGCAGGACAAGGTGGTCCATATCCTGCGGGTGATTGTGGCATCGTGGGCAAAGGGGGCTGTTGAGATATCCCCATCTGTGGAGGTTTGCAGCGGTGCGGCCGTGACCCTCTATTGCAGTAAGTCCACTGCTTCCTGTTCAGGGAGGAGAAACCTGGGAGCTCGAGGCTGGGGTCAGCGACTAAGTGTCTCCCTCGCGTGTCAGAGTTTAACCACTCTGACCTCCAGGCTTCGTTGATTGAGAAGTCTAGCTTTTCGCTCCGGTAGAAGGGTCTTCTTGAGGACAGCCTATTCGTTAGGGGGGCGTCCTTTATTACTTTCCGGAGTGGTGTATCAGCTTCCGTTATTCGGATGCGTTGGTGTTGCCTTTGCGTTGCCTGTTCGCGTCGGAGGGAGGGAGGTGGTATAGATGACATGACGGGCAACCAAGGAAGCGGTGTGGACCTTAGAGATCCGCTGATGATGCGCATTGCTTGGTTCAGCTGGACGTCCACTTTATTGACGTGTGCACTCCGCCCCCAAACAGATGCGCAATACTCAGCTGCGCTGTAGCACAGGGCTATTGCAGAAGTTCTGAACACTGCCTGGGAGGCACCCCAAGTTGTCCCTGCTAATTTCCCTATAAGGCCATTTCGCTTTCTCAGTTTTGCGGCTGAGCCTCTTAAATGTTCTTTATAGGTTAGAGACCTATCTAGCGTCACGCCCAAGTATTTTGGGTGCGCGTCTGTAGGAAGAGAACTCCCATTCAGTTTCACGTCCAGACCACGCCTCGCCTGGCGGTTGTTTAGGTGGAAGACGGAAGTCACAGTCTTCGTTTGATTCATTTTCAGGTACCACCTCTGAAAATAGGAGTGCATTGCGTCCACGTCACGTGTCAGCGTCTCCTCCAACACTTCAAATCTGGCAGCTTGCGTGGCTATTGCTAGGTCATCGGCATAGCCGAATTTCTGAGATTCTGTTCGCGGGTAGTCTTTGGTACAGCGAGGGTGTAACAGTCTATCACTGAAGGAGCTGTGGAGTGTTCTCAGAATGTCATTGAGTGGGTGGGCTGGGTTGTCCAGCATTGATGACAGTTTTGCCGTCATCCTCCTGCCCCCCACTGAGTCCACAGAGTCCAGGGAGCAGCCCAGGACAGAGCTGGCCCTCCTCACTAGTTTGTCCAGTCTCTTTTTGTCCCGGCCCGAGATGCCTCCTGCCCAGGAGACCACTCCATAGAAGATGACTGATGAAACCATCGAGTCATAGAAGTTCCTGAGGAGTGTTCCCCGAACGCCAAAGGACCTCAGCCTCCTGAGTAGGAAGAGTCTGCTCTGACCCTTCCTATAGAGAGCGTCTGTGTTGTCGCTCCAGTCCAGTTTATTGTTCAGATGAAAACCCAGGTACTTGTAAGTTGAGACCCTCTCAACGTCTGTTCCCTGGATATTCACTGGTGCAGGTGGAGAGTGCCGACGCTTGCGGAAATCCACCACCAGCTCTTTGGATTTCCCAGCGTTGATTTGGAGGCGGTTCTGCTGACACCAGTCCACGAACCCCTGCGTAACCCCTCTGTACTCCCGATCGTCTCCGTCAGTGATGAGGCCGACAATCGCAGAGTCATCAGAGAACTTCTGCAGGTGACAGGTTGTGGAATTGTATTTGTAGTCCGAGGTGTAGAGGGTGAACAGGAAGGGAGCCAGAACAGTTCCCTGCGGCGCTCCCGTGCTGCAGAGGAGCACGTCAGACACACAGTCCTGTGTCCTCACGTACTGTGGCCGGTTTGTGAGGTAGTCGTGGATCCATGTGATGAGGTGGTGGGCCACTCCCGCCTGCTCCAGCTTGTATCCCAATAAGGCGGGCTGGATGGTGTTGAAAGCACTTGAGAAATCAAAGAACATGATCCTCACCGTGCCCCCCGCCTTCGCCAGGTGGGAGAGTGAAGTGTGGAGCAGGTAGATGATGGCATCATCCGCACTGATGCCAGGCTGGTTTGCGAACTGGAGTGGGTCCATTGAGGAGCTGACCAGGGGGCGCAGATGGACGAGGACCAGTCTCCCCAGGGTCTTCATCAGATGAGACGTCAGCGCCACTGGTCTGAAGTTGTTGAGCTCCTTCGGATGGGGTGTCTTTGGAACCGGAACCAGGCAGGATGTTTTCCACAGCTGGGGGACTCTGCCCAGCTTCAGGCTCAGGTTGAACATGTGCTGGACGATTCCACACAGCTGGTCTGCGCAGGATTTGAGGAGCTGGGAGCTAATCCCATCTGGGCCTGCTGCCTTCCTCGCCTTCATCTTCCTCAGCTGGATCTTCACCTGAAATGTTGTGAGGAACAAGGCTGAGCAGGAGGAAGTGGTGGTTGTCTGATGAGGCTGGGAACTGGAGCCTGTGGAGAGAGAGAGGGGAGAGAGAGGGGGTGAGAGGGTCTCGTTCGCAGTGGCAGGAGGGCTTGGTGGGGGCTGCAGCAGGGGAGCCTGAGCGGGGTCAGGCATTTGATCAAACCTATTGAAAAATAGGTTTAACTCATTTGCCCACTGAAGCCCCCCCCCCTTCTAGGTCTTACCTGGTTGTCCGTGGCCTGAGATGGTCTTCAGGCCCCTCCAGACATCCCAGGCATTGTTCCGCTGCAGTTGTTCCTCCATCCGCATCCTGTAGGACTTTTTCCCCTCTCGGATCCTCCTTCTCAGCTGACGCTGCACTCTCTTCAGCTCGTCCTTGTCGCCTGACACAAAAGCCCTCTTTTTCTCCTTCAGGAGAGCTTTAATGTCCGGTGTGATCCAGGGTTTGTTGTTGGAGAAACATCTTACAGTCCTGGTGGGAATGGTGTTCTCCATGCAGAAGTTAATATAGTATGTAATTGTGTCTGTTAGACCATTAATGTCCTCACCGTAAGCTTCGCTGAATGCCTCCCACACAGCTGTGTTGAAACAGTCCTTTAAGGCCTCCTCGGCTTCTCCAGACCACCTCTGAACTGTGCGTGTCACAGCTGGCTGCCTGCTAACCAGAGGTTTGTACACAGGCAGGAGAGCAACCAAGTTGTGGTCAGCTTTGCCCAGCGGGGGGAGGGGCAGTGATGTGTACGCCTCCTTGGTGTTGGCATAGAAAAGGTCCAATATTTTATTGTCTCTGGTGTGGCAGGTTACATATTGTGTGAATGAAGGCAGAGAGGAGGAAGGAGAAGCATGATTGAAGTCACCAGAGAGAAGGAGCAGGGCATTTGGGTGCTGTGTTTGTAGCCTGCTCACAGCTGCAGTCAGTACGTCACAGGCTGTCTCACTGTTTGCAGAGGGTGGCACGTACGCCGCCACCGCGATCACATGACTGAACTCTCGCGGTAAATAGAACGGACGCATGCTAAGAGCTATCAGCTCAATGTCCCGACTGCAAAGTTGATCCTTCACAGTTATGTGCCCAGGGTTACACCATCTATCATTAACAAACACAGCCAGCCCTCCCCCTTTCCTCTTACCGCTCTCCAGTGTCCTGTCCGCGCGTAGTATTTGGAAGCCGTCCAATTCCACGACGGCGTCCGGCGTTAGCTCTGTTAGCCACGACTCCGTGAACACCAGCAAGCTTGCCTCCCGGACAATCCTCTCGTGCCGAGTTAGCGCTGTTAGCTCGTCCATTTTATTGGGGAGGGATCTAACATTCCCCATAATAACGGACGGGAGGACGGGGTTGTATCGTCTCCTCCTTGCCTGGAGTGCTAACAGCTGATCTCTTGAGTACACGATCGATCCGTAGCTCAGAGTTTCGTCTCCGGACACGATCGCGCAAAAAACAGCCCCCAACAGCCCCCAACAGCAGTAAAACCACCGCAAGTTGTATGTCCATTGCTGAGATGAGGTAAAAATAAAATAAAACAGGGCAAAGGGAAAAAACACACGAAAAAGGCTCAATAGTGAGCCACGCTGCTATAAACAGGCAGCCACTCGCGCGGCGCCGGAACCGAAAGTGGGTCAATAACACAGTTCAGATCGTCCCCCAGTATCAGAGCGTGCGGATTCAGGTCCGGGATAGTGGATAGTAACAATTTCATAACATTTTGATCATCCCATACGACCCCCTGGGTCTCCGATTGTTTTTGTGAAAACAATGTGTACTGGCTTTCTAATCAGTATGGCTGTACCTCTTGTTTTCAAATTGAAAAAGAAAGAATGAATAATATGAGCAACCCAGTGCCTACTCAACTTTCTATGGTCAGAGTTTTTTTAAGTGTGTCTCTTGAAGGAACATTATATCAGCATTAAGATTTTTAGTATGTGTCATAATTTTAGTCCGCTTCACAGGAGAATTCAGCCCACCAGTATTTAAGGAGATGATCCTCACCACATGCCCGTCGCCCCCCCCATTAATCTTCCCTCTCTTCATCTACTTTACTCACAATTCGTCTCTGACCCTGTAACCGTTAGCAGAATAAACAAATATACAAAGTAAAAACAACCCTTTCACATCCTACAGAATATAAAACATCCTTCAGCAAAAAAAAAAATCAATATATGATAGCACTACTCATGAACAAATAGATAGGAAGCGCAAGTTTGCTAGCACTACAACCACACAAATACTGTACATTGAAATTCGAAGCCACCAACACCCACACCACAGTCTAAAGTTGAGAAACACCCAAAATGGATTAGAGTCGGGCAACTTTAATAATAAGCAAAGAATAGTGTCAACCCTACTATTAGAAATAATAATAAGAAGAAGAAAAATAATATTAGTACTCTCAAAAATGGCAATAAAAGTCATGATAAAACAATAATAGTAGCAGGAATGGAAATAAAACACAGAATAATACACAAACAAAAAGGAAATGTTAAAAATGTATTAAATAAATAAAAATAAAAATCCAGTTGTGCAACTTGACGTCGGTTTTGCTCAACTGTATGGCCGAATGACCAGTGGTCGAGTGTCTTGAAGAACATCATCCAAACAAAGTCGACAAACTGACAAATGTTCGTATGAGCCCGGCTATTGTGGCTAGCATATTGCCACCAGTCCAACCAGCCACAAAGTTAGGTGGGACTCGCAGCGCGCCGATAATTAATCCCAAAATTATCAGCCTCCCTGGGAGATGAGAACATCTTCTTGGCCCCGCCATCCAGAGTTACCTGCAGTCGAGCTGGCAAAAGAAGAGACGGCCACAGAGCAAGATTGTACAATTTAGCCATGACTGCACGATAATTGGCGTTAGTGTAGCACAGTAATCCGGTGATTAACGTACCCTGTAACGTGCAATTCTTTTACTCGTTCTTTTACTTGTCAGGCAACCAAAAAGATGGTCCTGGTGAAAAGTAAGTCGAAAGTTGAGTTGCGTGGAACGGAGACTTAACCACGGAAGTCACCTATCTGAATTATGTCCGAAAGCTTTTTTTTTTGTTTTTTGTTTGGAAGATTTTGTTGTAATGAAGAAATAATACATCCCAAAAGTGTGTTTGGCACAAACACAACGCCCCTTGTTACCAGAGACCAAACCTACAGGAAGCATGGTGGTGGCGGCATCATCCTTTGGGGCTGTTTTTCTTCAGTTGGAACTGTGGGGTCTTACTCAGGCTGGAGGGATATTCACTTGAGTTAAACAGGTTATAGGCCTCCAACAAACCCCAATTCCAATGCAAATGGGACTTTGTGTAACATGTAAATAGGTACTATATAGTGATTTGCAAATCCTTTACAACCTATATTCAATTGAATACACTACAACTAATAAACTTTATTCATGCAAATAATCATTACCTTAAAATTGTATAGCTGCAACACGTTCCAAAAGGGGTCATGTTTCCCACTGTGTTACGTCACCTTTTCTTTTAACAACATTCAATTAATGCTTTTTTGTTGGAATTCTTTCTTATTCATACTTGATGTACGGCGTCAGCTGTTAGACAGTCCGGGGTCTCCTTTGTCATGTTTTTACACTTCACAATTTCTGGACTGCAGGCAGGCCAGTCTAGTACACACACTCTTTTATTGTGGAGCCATGCTGTTGTAACACATGCAGAATGTGATTTGGCATTGTCATGCTGAAATAAGCATCATTCTTCCATCAAAAAGACCTTGCTTGATGGCAGCATATGCTTGTCCAAAACCTTTCAGCATTGATGGTGCCTTCACAGATGTCCCAGAGAAGCTGGCGGTGTTTCTAGTTGTTGTTGATAAATGGCTTTTGCTTTGCATAGTAGTTTTTGAAGTTGCAGTTACGGATGTGAAGCTGAACTGTATTTATTGCTGATATTGGTTTTCTGAAGTGTTTCTGAGCCCATGTGGTGATATTTCTTTACACATTGTTGTCGATTTTTGATGCGGTGCCACCTGAGGGATCGAAGGGCACCGGCATTCAACGTTGGTTTTTGTCTTTGCTGCTTCCATGTAGTGATTTCTCCTGATTCTTTTGACCTTTTGACAATGTTATGGACCGTAAATGATGAATCCCTAAATTCCTTGCCGTTACTTTGACAAACATTGTCTTTAAACTGTTCGACTATTTTCTCCTGCAGTTGTTCACAAATAGGGGATCCTCGCCCCATCTTTGTTTGTCAATTCAACAAAGCTCCTTTTTATGGCACCCACCTATTCCCAGTTGGCCTTTTCACCTGCCAGATGTTCCAAACAGGAGTCATGCCATGTCATGTCATTGTCCACACCGCTTATTCTGTACAGGGTCGCGGGAGGGTGCTAGAGCCTATCCCAGCTGATTACGGACAAAAGGCACACTACACCCTGAACTGGTCGCCAGCCAGTCACAGGGCAGACATTGACACTATCACTGAGTCGGAACCGAACCCACGCTGCCCGCACACAAATCAGGCGAATGTACCACTACACCATCAAGTGACTTCCAAACAGGAATTTGATGAGCATTCCTCAACTTTCTCAATCTAGTTTTGGAACGTGTAGCAGCCATAAAATTATATGAGGTGCAAATATTTATGTTATGGTGGAGCTAGTTGCTAGACCATTACATTGCTAACACGAGTTCCACCTACATAGAAATCATGCACCAATTTCTTATTTAAACACCATATTAACTATAGAAATGCCTACACTTGAGCATGTGATATAAGTGGAAATCCATGTCATGCATCGTGATCATCCTTGTATCATAATTACGGTGTGTGCGTGTATGCCTATGTATGGGTGAGAAAGAGGCAAGGGTGGGATGTCCAAATAGCACTGCAAATGTTGACTTCATAAGCATGGCCACTTTTTCCAATTTCATACATTTTAACATCGACTTTGATATGGAGCAAACAGATCTCATTTCCCTCATGGGATTCTGTGAGGCGGTGCCTTCGGGAATTGTTCACAAACAGGTTATCTCAATTAAGCATGGCCTTTAATCAATCCATGACTCATCTATACGTGTGTGTGCTTGTGTGGGTGCATATGTGTAAGGCACGTAGTGTGTTTTTTTTCTCGGCCATGGAAAAATTGTAAAGTGCTACACTTCCTCGAGGGTGCATCGGAGTTTGCCCAACTAGTCTATATGTGTTTTGTGGACTTGGAGAAAGCATTTGAATGTGTCCCTCCAGGAGTTCTGTTGTGGTTGCTATGGGGTGCCAAACTCCTTGACACAGGCTACTGGCCCTGTACATCTGGTGCGAGAGTTTGGTCCACATTGCCGGCAAAAATTTGAATTTGTTTCTGGTGAGAGTTTGACTCAGCCAATGCTGCCTTTTGTCACCAATTCTGTTTACAACTTTTAAGGACAGAATTTCTAGGTGCAGCCAAGGCGTTGAGATTATCCTGTTATGAGGTCTCAGTAATTTAGCTCACCTTTATGCTGTTTTACTTTTTGCTGTTGGCTTTATCAAGCCGTGATCTCCAACTCTCACTGGAGCGGCTCGCTGCAAATCTGAGACCATCGTCCTTTGTCGGAAAAGGGTTTCGTGGCCTCTCCAGGTTGGGGATGCCATTTTGCCACAAGTGGAGAAGTTCAAGTATCCTGAGGTCTTGTTCACAAGTGAGGGGCGAATGAAACAGGAGATCGACAGGTTGATCAATGCAGCGTCTGCAGTTATGTGGAAAAAAGGCCAAGTTCTCAATTACATTATGTTACTGCCTTTTGCCCTGTGTCCGAGCTCTCCATTTAGAGAGAGGGTGAGAAGCTCAGTAGTCCAAGAGCGGCTCCTCCACATTGAGAGAACCCATATGAGGTGACTCAGGCATCTGATGAGGATGCCTCCTGAAAGCCTCCCTAGTGCAGTGTTCAGGGCAAGTCCCACAAGGAGGAGACCCAAGGGAATACAATACAATAAAATACAACTTTATTTATATAGCGCTGGAGAGACCATGTATTGCAGCTTCCCGTGGAAACCCTCAGCATCCCCCCGGCGAGCTGGATGAAGTGGCTGGGGACAGGGAAGTCTGTGCTTCTTTGCTAAAGACACTTCCGCCGTGTTCCAACCCTGGATAAACAATAATACATAAATAATAAATAAATGGATGGATATTCGTCTTCAAGCATATGCACACACACGCACGTCAGATATTACCAGAACAGTCCAGTTGCGATCAATTCAATGCTGTGAGAATGTTTTCAAAGGCTATTTTGAACATTGCAGGCCCTCTTTTCATTCCCATCGCAAGTGCAGTGCAAAGTGCAATCTAACTGTGCGCATGGATGGAGTTCTTTTCTCTTTGTATTTTGCTGGACGAGCACAGGTAAAAGAGCACATTTGTGGGAGGAAACGTATCTGACTTCCGGCCAATTAAAGCGGCTCCCCTCATTCCCTTCCAATTAGTTGCTGAGAGCCACTCCATGGCATGTTGATTCAAGAGATCGGCATGCCGAAAGTACCCAGTACCGCCTTCCACCCCGAATCATGCGTTTGAGTGCGCCCTTCTGTCAGATGCAAGTTCATCCCTCATGGACTCCTGTTTTTGCTGGCACACTGACAGTAACTTTGAAACGTTAATGGAAAAAGCGCAAACAGAAACCATTATCGTCCGTTGACAAAATGTAATTTAGCAATGAAAGACGTGTGTTAAAAATAACAGAGTGATAGACTGGGCAGGCCTGAAATAATGACTGGTGATGATGGACCTCCGGTACGTGACAAGTGAATGATGGAAATTCACTCATGCACCCTCCACTGTATACCAAACAATGACAACCCAAAAAATATTGACCTTTAAAATTTTAACAGCTAATTGTTGTGTTTGTACTGTGGTTGGATTTTTAAAATTGCTTACTGATGCAATATTTTGTGTACTTGCAGTGATATGGTCTACTTTGGTGTGTATGACAATGCGCTGGACAATGAGAACTATAATGTGGCAAGGGGCTTCAACTATCATCAAGGACCGGTGAGAAAATTAATTTGCGTTTGATGATTGGTGGTGATGGTGAAGGACAATGACAGTCATTGTTTAAAACTAGTGGTTGAATGACTCAAGGTTTTTTGTAGTCAACTACATTTTTTTTAATGATTTTACGAAACAACCTCAGATTTCTTAAGAAAATATTTCTTCAGTTTATGTGTGTGTGAGTACCTGACCATAGTAATTGTATTTAAAGGCAAAAAAGTCACAGTAACTGAAATATATAGCATTGTGTTTTAAAATTAAATCCCTTTATGAAGATCTAGGAATTATTTTTACTCCATTTTCTACATGAGCAGAATTTTTATTTTTAAATTCATCCTGCAGACCGGATTGAACAGAATAGCCTTGACTTAACAGTTTAAATCTTATGTCCAACTCATATCTTTGTCTAGGAGTGGCTTTGGCCTGTTGGATACTTCTTACGTGCTAAATTGTACTTTGCCAGAAGGCTTGGCGAAGAAACCTATGCCAAGACGGTGACCCTGGTCAAAAATGTTCTTTCACGACATTATACTCATCTGGAGAGGTATGAATGTTATGTATTCTACATGAAAATTTTATTATTTCATCCAG
Source organism: Idiotropiscis lumnitzeri (assembly GCF_059441095.1). NCBI lineage: Eukaryota > Metazoa > Chordata > Actinopteri > Syngnathiformes > Syngnathidae > Idiotropiscis > Idiotropiscis lumnitzeri. The sequence continues at coordinate 1,782,607 of NC_142402.1, read as the reverse complement.
ACATCATACAACTTAAACTTTATGACCCACTGTATTATATTTTGGGTGTGGATTCCATAGCATGCAGGGTTTCCATTGGTCATTAGAAAGCATTAAAAGACATTAATTGGATTTTGCAAAGATTTAAAAGCATTAAATGCCATGGCCATAATGTTAAATATAGAAATACAATTGATTTAAGAACATTGTTTTTCATGCTTTATTTAGATTATATATACATTTTATCTAAACATCTTTGCACTACAGCCGCTGCACAAAGTCAGAACACCAGATATCCGTAATAGTCCGCTGTGTTCGTGCTCTGTTAAAAAAAACAAAGAATACATGTCGGGAGAATAGGGAAATGTTCATTTCAGCAGAAGTGGTTGACTGAGGAATTTTTTGAATACCTATTTAAAGTCCGTTGACAATAAACCCGGGTGGTTGGGGGAGTTTAAGATGTGGTCAGTTAGAGTTGCTGATACCTGTAGAAAGTCTGTCATGGAGAACATTGAAGTAATCTGTGATTCATTTTTGCCTTTTCCTTTTCATAAACCTTTGTCTTCATCTATCTTAGGTCTCCATGGAAAGGTCTGCCAGAGCTAACTAATGAGAATGGACAGTATTGCCCATTTAGCTGTGAGACTCAAGCATGGTCTTTGGCTTCTCTGCTGGAAGTACTGCATGACTTCTAGAAAACATCTGCAAGGCCCATCCAATATTTCTTTTCCTCTGTGCTACAATTGAGATAAGTGTGTTAAAATTCAGTGGCTTGACAATGTATTGCATGTAGAAATAAAAACGTCACACTCAAACAAGAATAGTTTATTTACAGTGTTTCTGACTAGATAAACGAACAAAGTTTACATACAATTAAATACATACAATCGCAATAGACACATTATCAATATCAATAGAAAATGCCTTTGATAAAATTTTTGATGGAAAAAATCTGGCTGTGACATTGTGCGTGGTGTAGGCAGCGTGCAGCAACCTCTAAACATGAAGAAGTTAAAGAAGAAACTGCTAAACCAAGGAAGAACAAACCTCCAAACCAACAAAGAAGCAGCAGCTAAATCAACGACACGTGCGTGCGGCATACTAGTTTGGCTGTTCACAATCAAAATCATCTGCCTCCAAGCCGAAGACGTGTGGTGGTCAATGAGGTTGCGCTATGGCAGGTCGATTGGACACTCTAAATTGCCCATAGGTATGAGTGTGAGCGTGGATGGTTGTTCGTCTTTTTGTGCCCCGTGATTGGCTTGCAACATGTGCCTGGAATAGCACCCATGACCCTTGCAGTCCACCGTGTTATTTACCGTGACGCCCAGTAAAAGTCTTAATCTACGAAAATACAAAGTAACCACTTTTACTTTACCATGAGCTCATATTTTTCTTTATATTTTTATTTACTGCATTTTTTTGATGAGTGTAGTTGTTTTTGAGAAGGGTTCAAAATCTGATTATGTAAATGCCTAAATGAGTTGGCATGTAATACAGCACATTTGCCTCTTATAAAATTCAGAGATAACGTGTAACTTGTGCAGTGTTCAATCGTATCAACTAACACTAAAAATTGATTAATTCATACATTTTTAATGAGAAACAAAACTTTTTGGAGTGTCTTTGCTTCAAGACAATTTCTCATCTTTGATACCAGTTCCTCTGACTTAGAAAACACTCTTTAAGAAGGAGCAGTTGAAGATGGTGTGCATAAATATTTAATTGCCAGTTGACAAAAGTGTGGAAACAATGATGCCCTCATCTTTGATCAACTAATCTTATTGATGAAAGACAACAATTGTTGCTATGGTCAACAAGAAAAAGACACTGAAGAAGAGGTTCTTTGTGGACTATAGACCCTCGAATTGATGAGACTCTGATTCTGGTGTCTGGGTGGTCCTGGTCCTCCTCATTAGACCTCCGCTGTGGATATTGCGAGGTGCCAATCAGCCCTGAAGCCCGGCCAAAGACTGCTTTCTGTACTGGCAGGGGTGTGTGGCAGTTTCGAGTCCTCTGTTTTGGCTTGTGTAATGCACCAGCTAGCTTTGAGCGGCTAATAAGATAAGATAAGATGTCCTTTATTAGTCCCACAATGGGGAAATTTGAGGTGTTACAGCAGCAAAGATATAGATCACACAGAGTCGGCGGCGTAATGTAGCCGTTAATGTATAATATTAGCAGCAGACCTTCATAAAAAGCATGCAAATATACACAGTATAAACGTATGTAAGTGTAAGGAAACACTCCTAATGCCTGTCCATTATACAGAGGGGGAAACGCTGTAATGATAAAAACTACTGAATGATTGAAAATACTGCAATGATAAAAATATTGCAATGATAAAAGTACTGTAATGGTAAGAGTACTGAAATGATAGAAAAGTACTGCATGATAGAAAATACTGCAATGATAAAAGTACTGTAATGGTAAAATGTACTGCAATGATAAAATATACTGCAATGGTAAAAGTACTGTAATAGTAAAAGTACCGCAATGATAGGAAATACTGCAATGATAAAAGTACTGTAATGGTAAAAAGTACTGCAATGATAAAATATACTGTAATAGTAAAAGTACTGCAATGATAGAAAAATACTGCAATGAAAAAAGTACTGCAATGATAAAAGTACTGTAATAGTGAACGTCCTGCAATGGTAGAAATGCTGCAGTGATAGAATTACTGTTATAAGAATATTGTAATGGTAAACAAAATACATTATTGGTCAATATTTAAGTACACCATTGGCTGAAAGTACAGTAGTAGTATATATTGCATCCTAGGACTGCACAATTGCACTAATGCCCTCCCGTTTGTAGGCCTGACCCAATGTTCTTGTTAAAAAGTCTGACAGCAGTCGGCAGGAAGGAGCGGCGAAATCTCTCTTTGGTACAGCGAGGGTGTAACAGTCTATCACTGAAGGAGCTGTGGAGTGTTCTCAGAATGTCATTGAGTGGGTGGGCTGGGTTGTCCAGCATTGATGACAGTTTTGCCGTCATCCTCCTGCCCCCCACTGAGTCCACAGAGTCCAGGGAGCAGCCCAGGACAGAGCTGGCCCTCCTCACTACTTTGTCCAGTCTCTTTTTGTCCCGGCCCGAGATGCCTCCTGCCCAGGAGACCACTCCATAGAAGATGACTGATGAAACCACCGAGTCATAGAAGTTCCTGAGGAGTGTTCCCCGAACGCCAAAGGACCTCAGCCTCCTGAGTAGGAAGAGTCTTCTCTGACCCTTCCTATAGAGAGCATCTGTGTTGTCGCTCCAGTCCAGTTTATTGTTCAGATGAACACCCAGGTACTTGTAAGTTGAGACCCTCTCAACGTCTGTTCCCTGGATATTCACTGGTGCAGGTGGAGAGTGCCGACGCTTGCGGAAATCCACCACCAGCTCTTTGGATTTGCCAGCGTTGATTTGGAGGCGGTTCTGCTGACACCAGTCCACGAACCCCTGCGTAACCCCTCTGTACTCCCGATCGTCTCCGTCAGTGATGAGGCCGACAATCACAGAGTCATCAGAGAACTTCTGCAGGTGACAGGTTGTGGAATTGTATTTTTAGTCCGAGGTGTAGAGGGTGAACAGGAAGGGAGCCGGAACAGTTCCCTGCGGCGCTCCCGTGCTGCAAAGGAGCACGTCAGACACACAGTCCTGTGTCCTCACGTACTGTGGCCGGTTTGTGAGGTAGTCGTGGATCCATGTGATGAGGTGGTGGGCCACTCCCGCCTGCTCCAGCTTGTCTCCCAATAAGGCGGGCTGGATGGTGTTGAAAGCACTTGAGAAATCAAAGAACATGATCCTCACCATGCCCCCCGCCTTCTCCAGGTGGGAGAGTGAAGACAAGGTGCTGGCTGGCATTCCCCAACAGGAATGTTTGGTCTATTTGGATGTCATCCTGGTCCATGGGAACTCCTTACATACAGCCTTGGGGGCCCTGCGGCGGGTCTTACACAGAATTTCCACTGCTGGTCTGAAGCTTCACCCTGGCAAGTGCTGCTTCATGAGAAGAGAGCCTGAGTTCCTGGGTAGCAATGCACAATGTTGGCGGGGAAGGCATTATCCACAAAAGCAAACGTATAAGTGACGCTTCGGTATCTGCGAAAATATCTTTTTTTTTTTTTAATACATTTAAATGAAGCAAATTATTTAAAAAAATACTGTTTATGATTGAAACTTTCTCAAAACTGACTTTGCTTATCATGACCCGCACACTTTTCATCAATGTTTGCATGAGAATGACGTGTTGTCGGACAGGGGACGTATAAAACTTTATTACTTAGTTATTGTAATGTATATATACTATACGTAATCACTCCAATACTTTTGGTTGAAGTGTAACTCTGTTATTATTTCCACATTGGCATCAGACTTTGGAATTCATGTTGTTTTACCAAATGGTAAAATGCAATAGCTACCTTATATATTTTAATATTCACTACTATAGTTTTACTTCACTCTTTGCAGATGCATCCCTTGAAAATTCAGGGGAATGTGAAGTTTGCAGTGCTGTGCTGAACTTCATCCATCCATCCATCCATCATCAAAGCTGCTTCACCTCACGAGGGTCGCGGGTGTTCTGGAGCCGATCCCAGCTGTTTTCGGGCAGTAAGCGGGGGACACCCTGAACTGGTTGCCAGCCAATCGCAGGGCACACATAGACAAACAACCATTCGCGCGCACACTCATATCTCGGGACAATTTAGAGTGTTCAATCAACCTACCATGCATGTCTTTTGGAATGTGGAGGAAACCGGAGCACCTGGAGAAAACCCACACAGACATGGTTAGAACATGCAAACTCCACACAGAAAGCAAGGCATGGCTTCTCAGGACCCATTCATGTCCAAAATAAAACCTGGGGCCGTGTTCCCAACATACAATGTGAGACGGTTGAATGCAGGCGGTACCATCAAATGGCAATTAGAAGTGGTTTGTTATTGATTCAACTACGGTAATCAGATAGCTGTGACCACGAGGAGGGACTATCTACTCACCAACTACGCAGATTTGTGATTGCACTGATTTTGCAATGTACAGTGTGATCATCCTTTACTCTCAAAAATTATGTTGAAATGTCATTGGCTACAATTAGGAGTTATGTAGCCAACACAGAAAGACATTGTGTTTTTGGACTCCAAATATGATCCAGATGTGCAGTTTGGGTTTGTTTGCAGAAAGGATTTGGTATTAAGTTACCATAAAAAGTCAAAAATTCTATTGCATGACAGAGAGATAATAGAATGCTGCTTTTTTAATTATTCATGACGTCATAGCCCCGCCTACAGAATGCCGTTTCTGTCAAAAATGTCCCCGCTGTTGGAATTTATCTTTATATCAATGTTAGAATTTAACTTTAACCCAATGTAAACTCAAATAAGTAATCTGACTCCAATTTGCGACCTTACCCAACTCTCACTCATCCAACAATATGCGCGCTCGTTCTGCAATAGAAAGGTATCAGGAAGCCGGCATTTTCACGCACAAAGTGGATTTATTCCCAATACAGATTTTCTACATGGCACCTGGATCTCGGGTCCCTCTCAATACAACTCTACACCTCTCTTGCCACCAGCGAATGTGTTCTACCCCCGAGTTGCCCAGTACTGATTCATACTATACAACATGCAAATGGCACAGACAAAGGCATCCTGGCATGATTCTATTGGCTATGTGTATTGCAGTTAACTTTAGCTCGCTCTCATTGGTCTTTCTCCTCCCGCCGAATCCCGTGGCGACTCCTCCTGCTTGTGCTATCCCCCGATGGCCTCTCCTTCGTCCACTGGTCCCGGAGTCATCTCGTCTCGCTCAGCACCATCTGCTTCTAAAACATTCCATTCCTGCACAACCCCCGCAACCAGTTTCGCTCCACCAATCACACTCTCAGCATTTTACAATATCACATTTTCATACATTGGATGCACCAACATCTAATGAACTATGTTAAGCTCAAACTCTTATATTCCTTTAATAGTCAAAAGTATGAAATCCTTTAAGTGTAACCGAAGTTTAGACCATGCTAATGACCAGACACTCAGGAGAGGAATGCAGGAAGATTAGATCACAGCTGCACCACAGGAGGTGTGAACGAGACCCCTCTGAAACAATGGACTTCCATGCCAGGATCACAAAAGTGGCTCCTAGCAGTCCACCCTTTGTTCTGTTTCAGGTTGACTGCCATTTACATTATCCTTTACCGCCTACAGAATGCCGTTTCTGTCAAAAATGTCAAATTTCCCCGCCCCCTGTGTTAAAAAATGTCCAATTTCCACGCCTCCTCTGTTAAAAAATGCATAATTTCCCCGCCCCCTTGAAGTGTTAATCCCACCCTTCAGAATGCCATTTCTGTCAAAAATGTCTAATTTCCCAGCCTCCTTGAAGTGTTAATCCCTCCCTACAGAATGCTGTTTCTGTCAAAAAAAAAAAATGATGTTCCCCATGTACATGCCTCCCCAATCCCCCTCCCAAACTGTACTTATGTCAACAATATTTTAATATTTGAAGTATATAAAGCAGCTAATTAAATAAGTGAAATATATATATCATTTAATTAACTAATTGAGATCGATAAAACCTAATTAAATAATTGAAATAATTTGAGTTGAAAGGGGTACTGTACATATGTCATCAATATTTTTATATTTGAAGTATATGCCTAGACATGTTTCCACCGACACAAGTCTGGACATGTATTTGTTGCGGCTGCCCACATTTGGACAGTCAAACGCCGTCATTTATCCCGCCCCGGGCGAGAAAAACGAAGGGTGATGTCTCCACCCCTCCCGCCCCTAGCACCCTCCTATTTCCCTGTACGTCACATCCTTCTTACTTCCGGCAGCCCCCCCCCATGTTTGTAGTCCTTTTTTGTAGTCCATACGCTGAGAAAATAGCATACAGCCAGGTTAAGAAATAGAATACAGCTAGGTTAAGAAAATAGCATGCAGCTAGGTTAAGAAAATAGCACACAGCTAGGCAACCCCCATGTTTGTAGTTCATACAGGTAAGCAAAGAAATATTAGATATTAGAATATTATAATTATAATATATTATTATAATATATATATATATATATATATATATAATATGTATATTATATATATATATATATAAAATAAATAGCATGCAGCTAAGATATCATTAAGGTATTGTTTTACCAATTATTTTACCTTTCAAGGAGGAACATCATCTTGTCTGTAGACATCCCCAAGTCATCTTTGCAACAAGCTTCGACATGTTTTCACGTATTTCTTATCTATAGTTGGACAGACAGACGACCTCCAAGTTGTGGTCGTGTGTGTAAGCATAAACAACACCGCCCGCCCCCCAGAATCACGCTTATGTCAAAAATGAGCACATCCCCCCCTATCATATCCCGACCCACAGTCTCAATCCAACCAAAGCTCAAGTCACGCTTTGCACAGACAAACCAATTTTTCCGGCTGAAGAGCCAGACCTACTCTAAAAATGAAGACGCTCAGAACAAGACGCCGCGTGGTCATGGACATCACACCGAGAAGGGTGACAACCACCACGGCACCTGATCAGGTTTCTAACAACATTGCAGAACTCTCTTCAGGTAAACGATGCAACTGTTTATTAACTAAATTTCTATAATCATTAGCTATATAATATTTAATAAAAGTATCTTTGTACTGCAGATAGTGATGTGGATGAACCTACAAGCAACCATGATATGACTATGGTTGAAGTAGAAACCCTTACAACTGCAAACATGGAACAGGCTGACGCCTCTACAAATGTAGACCAGAATGGAATCCCTACTAAAACAGACGAGGACCAGACTGTGCCATCATACTCTTTATGGGTGGACGGCATGGGAACCTTACCTACCCCTGCTGTATTCTCGTACAACACTATAAATGGTATTAAACAAATATTGGTGTTTTCCACTAAACATAAAGCACCACCCGAGAGCTATTAAGTCCGGTGTTTTACTGACAGTTCAGAAGAACAAGGCTTTTATTATTTCTTAAATGATGTTTACGCAGTCTTTATCACTTAATGTCTCATTTCTTAAATAATGTACACAATCCTTATTACTAAATGCGAGAATGCGCTCTGAAAGGAGCTCTTATGATTTTACATCAAAATATAAAGCAGCATAATTTATGTTCTTTTTCTAAATCATTCAACCTTAATTTATTTACCGAATAATACTTCTGTTTTATGATGGACTCGTAGTCCGGCACCAGTGGATTTGCATATTGGCAACCTAAACGCATGTAGTTTCTTAGCTGCATGCTATTTATTTTATATATATATACTATAATATACATATTATATATATATATATATATATATATATATATATATATATTATAATAATATATAATATATTATAATTATAATATTCTAATATCTAATATTTCTTTGCTTACCTGTATGAACTACAAACATGGGGGTTGCCTAGCTGTGTGCTATTTTCTTAACCTAGCTGTATTCTATTTCTTAACCTGGCTGTATGCTATTTTCTCAGCGTATGGACTACAAAAAAGGACTACAAACATGGGGGGGGCTGCCGGAAGTAAGAAGGATGTGACGTACAGGCAAATAGGAGGGTGCTAGGGGCGGGAGGGGTAGAGACATCACCCTTCGTTTTTCTCGCCCGGGGCGGGATAATTGACGGCGTTTGACTGTCCAAATGTAGGCAGCCGCAACAAATACATGTCCAGACTTGTGTCGGTGGAAACATGTCTAGGCATGTTTGCGAAAAGGAAAGGGGGTCGACAGGATGTTCAAATTTGCCTGCCACTCACTATCTTTTCAAACACCTTTAAGGCTCTTATCAGATGTAGGATGTGACAGGCTTGGGGGGTGTCTGTGCAAGTCGCTGGGACTTGCACAGACAACACCCCAAACATGCACATTGCCATGTTTAAACTTATGTCGCTGGAAATATGTCTAGGCATGTTTGCAAATAGAAAACGGGGGCTTTTATCAACCGAATAAACATATACCTGGTCAACGCCTCATTGAAAGGTAAAAACAACACCGACCTCTTTCAACTCATATTATTTCACTTATTTAATTAGGTTTTATATATCTCAATTAGTTAATTAAATGATATATATTTCACTTATTTAATTAGCTGCTTTATATACTTCAAATATTAAAATATTGATGACATAAGTACAGTTTGGGAGGGGGTTTGGGGAGGCATGTACATGGGGAACACATCATTTTTTTTTTTTGACAGAAACCGCATTCTGGAGGGAGGGATTAACACTTCAAGGAGGCTGGGAAATTAGACATTTTTGACAGAAACGGCATTCTGTAGGGTGGGATTAACACTTCAAGGGGGCGGGGAAATTATGCATTTTTTAACAGAGGAGGCGTGGAAATTGGACATTTTTTAACACAGGGGGCGGGGAAATTTGACATTTTTGACAGAAACGGCATTCTGTAGGCGGGGACATTTTTGACAGAAACGGCATTCTGTAGGCGGGGACATTTTTGACAGAAACGGCATTCTGTAGGCGGGGCTATGACGTCATGAATAATTAAAAAGCAGCATTCTATTATCTCATGACTACTGTGTGTGTTTTTTTTTTGTGTTGATTGTGTGATTTGCGAGTTCTGGTGGGGTGGTGGTGGGCAACATGAACAGATATATACATATTTTTTTTACAATTTATCCATATGAAGATTTTAATTTTGCTTTCTTTGGAAATTTGGTAGCCTCTGCCAGAAAATTAATTCAGGACACTGGAATGAAAGGACTGGTTTAGATATACAGGTAATACGTTACATATAGGGGTGGGCGTTCAGGCAAAAATATCATATCACTTTTTTAAAAATTAAAATCATCTTTTCTACATTGTTTTTTTTTGACAAATTTGTGTTGTGTTCTTTAAACAAACAAAAAAAACCCTGTGAACTTGTCGGTGGCTTTTAATTTTCTCAACAACTTTTTTTCTTTTCTTTTTCATCTTCATTGAACCTCTTGACAGACAATATAAGAGTGTCCCAAATTCAGTTCAAAATTAAAATTGACTATCAATCATTAAAGATTATATTAATAAGATTTCCTGATATTCTAGATACATTGTGATTTCATTAATAAATAAAATAGTCCCAACAAAAAGACAGAAAACAAATGTAACTATATATATATATATGTATATTTATATATATATATATATATGTATGTATATATAGCGCAGTAAAACAGGAAAACTGTCTTCACTATTTGTAACTAAGGCTTAAGGAAAAAGGTATTCAAAAATGTCATTATCTTATTGCTTTTCTTATTGTTAATCAATTCAATAGAATTAAATACAGATTTCAATTCTAACAGGAAAGTCAGAGAACTGGGAGCAGATTTCGAAAATTTCTGTTTGTGAATAAAAAAAATTGCATAAGGAATGATGAAATTAATTAAATATGCAAAATTGTTATCACTTGGGTTACTATAATGTAATTTGGAGTAATGGTTGATTACAATAGTAAACACCATCCTTCAGAATAAGAATACAGGGGGTTTCAGATGGTTTAATGAAATAAAGCATTAAATCAGACTGCAATTGCTTTGTGGTCACACAGTCAAAGAATAAATAAGATATTGTTTCAGTGACATTACCACAGAAAGACCAAATATTACAAATGGATACAATGAATTTGGAAATTAAGGAATTAGCCGGTACATAATATGTAAGATATTAAAATTTATTACCCCGGCTTTATTAGTAATACATACAGTATTTATAAGGTAAAAGCCATGCTTTTTTCCAATTTATAGCCACAATCTGAGAAATCCAAAATTATTTTCCCCTAAGCACAATTTTCTTTTTTTTTTTTTTTTTTGTGGAATCTGGCATATATGTTTATTTTTACATTTTTTTGTCTATTAATTAAATTCCAAGTCACTGGTGGTGTAGTAGTACATATCCCTGATTTGTGTGCGGGCACCGTAGGATCGGTTCCCACTCGGTGACCGTGTTTATGTCTGCCCTGTGACTGGCCGGCGACCTGTTCAGAGTTTGGTGCGCCTTTCGCCCGTAGTCAGCGGGATAAGCTCAAGCACCCTCCCGCGACCCTGTATAGGATAAGTGTTCTGGATAATGATGTGACATTAGTTCAATTCCAACTATCAATTGCTTACATGGCAAAAGCGCATGTCCAATACATCACATTAGGTTCGTGCTCGAAGATAAGTCATCGACAAGAAAATTCAGTGTACTCTACTGCAATTTCGTTTACACTATAATTTGCACATTATTATTATGATTATGATCATCATATTTTTCAATAGGTTTGATCAAATGCCTGCCCCTGCTCAGTCTCCCCTGCTGCAGCCCCCACCCACCCCTCCTGCCTCTGCGAACGAGACCCTCTCTCTGCTCTCTTCTCTCCCCCTCTCTCTCCTCTCTTCTCTTCCCTCTCTCTCTCCACAGGCTCCAGTTCCCAGCCACATCAGACAACCACCACTTCCTCCTGCTCAGCCTTGTTCCTCAAAACATCTCAGGTGAAGAACCAGCTGAGGAAGGTGAAGGCGAGGAAGGCAGCGGGTCCAGATGGGATTAGCTCCCAGCTCCTCATATCCTGCACAGACCAGCTGTGTGGAATTGGCCAGCACATGTTCAACCTGAGTCCCCCAGCTGTGGAAAACATCCTGCCTCATTCCGGTTTTCCTCGTCCATCTGCGCCCCCTGGTGAGCTCTTCGATGGACCCACTCCAGTTCGCATACCAGCCGGGCATCTGTGTGGATGATGGCATCATCTACCTGCTCCACACTTCATTCTCCCACCTGGAGAAGGCAGGGAGCACTGTGAGGATCATGTTCTTTGATTTCTCCAGTGCTTTCCACACCATCCAGCCCACCCTATTGGGAGACAAGCTGGAGCAGGCAGTTGTGGCCCACCACCTCATCACATGGATCCACGACTACCTCACAAACCGGCCACAGTACGTGAGAACACGGGACTGTGTGTCTGACGTGCTCCTCTGTAGCGCGGGAGCGCCACAGGGAACTGTTCTGGCTCCCTTCCTGTTCACCCTCTACACCTCGGACTCCAAATACAATTCCTCCACCTGTCACCAGCAGAAGTTCTCTGATGACTCCGCGATTGTCTGCCTCATCACTGACGGAGATGATCGGGAGTACAGAGGGGTTACGCAGGGTTTTGTGGACTGGTGTCAGCAGAACCGCCTCCAAATCAATGCTGGGAAATCCAAAGAGCTGGTGGTGGATTTCTGCAAGCGTCGGCCCTCTCCACCTGCACCAGTGAATATCCAGGGAACAGACGTTGAGAGGGTGTCAGGTTTAAAAAGGTCCTGACGCCTTCATTAGACTGAATTAAATGCAGAGAACCAGAGGAATAACCAGGGAAGGTTTTGTCTTTTCCCCATCGCGATGGGAGGAGAAGCCAGGAGGTGAAGTAGGCGTCTTGCCAGTTCAATCTCCCGTACTCTCACTGACTTCTTCGCCCATCCCTCTGGACTTTATTCAAAGAAAAATGAAACCTATGGAAAGTGAAACCCAAACAAGCGTGTGGGTGTGCGCATGTGTGCTGAAGCAATGATGTGCGTCTCTGTGAGTGTGTGTGTAATTATCATTGATACAAATAGTGTATAAAAAACATGATTAAAAATACACAAACTATTTACATACTCTCACAGAGGGTCTCAACTTAAAAGTACCTGCATGTTCATCTGAACAATAGACTGGACTGGAGCGACAACACAGACGCTCTCTATAGGAAGGGTCAGAGCAGACTCTTCCGACTCAGGAGGCTGAGGTCCTTTGGCGTTCGAGGGTCAATCCTCAGGAACTTCTTTGACTCGGTGGTTTCACCGGTCATTCTCTATGGCGTGGTCTCCTGGGCAGCAGGCATCTCGGGCCGGGACAAAAAGAGATTAGTGGGGAGGGCCAGCTCTGTCCTGGGCTGCTCCCTGGACTCTGTGAACTCAGTGGGGGGCAGGAGGATGACGGCGAAACTGTCATCAATGCTGGACAATCCAGCCCACCCACTCAATGACACTCTTAGAACACTCCACAGCTCCTTCAGTGATAGACTGATACACCCTCGCTGTACGAAAGAGAGATTTTGCCGCTCCTTACTGCCGGCTGCTGTCAGACTTTTTAACAAGAACATTAGGTATTCTTATCATTACAGTACTTTTATCATTGCAGTATTTTCAATAATGGCAGTACTTTTACTATTACAGTACTTTTATCATTACAGTATTTTCTATCATTGCAGTATTTTTTTTATCATTGCAGTACTTTTACCATTACAGTAATTTTATCATTGCAGTATTTTTTTTCTATCATTTCAGGACTCTTACCATTACCGTACTTTTATCAATTCGGTATTGTTATCATTGCAGTATTTTCTATCATTCAGTATTTTTTTTACCATTGCAGCGTTTTTATTTATTTCCCCGATGTACCATGGACAGACATTAGGAGTCTTTCCTTATACTTGTATATGTTGTGGGATGTAAGTATGTATATACATGGGTATTTGTGTATATACGTATATACTGTGTATACTTGCATGCTTTTTATGAATGCCTGCTGCTAATGTTATACATTAATGGCTACATTACGCCGCCGCCTCTGTGTGATCTATATCTTTGCTGCTGTAACAATGCAAATTTCCCCACTGTGGGACTATTAAAGGACATCTTTATCTTTATTTCTTTGTCAGGGGGGTACCTACCATTTTCTTCTTGTATAGTTAGCGTTACAGCATTACAGTACATATCGCCACCTCCTGTTCAGTAGGAGAAATGCGGTCGTTGACAACTTCTATCGTCTAAAATCTAATAAATATAGGAGCCGTATTACGATTTGTATCTCGTAATTTGTGCTGTTTTCGTTTTGGAATTAAAAATTAAATAAACTGTTTTTTATACTTTTCCTCACTCGTTTCAGACAACAAACTAGAATATCAAGCTGTGTTTCAATTTGGGGGTTTCGATATTAAATGTAAAATCAGATAACCAGTCGTTTTTCCATTTTTACAATCTGCTACCAAACATAATATCCAATGACTAAAAACAGACATTATTATTATTTGTGTTGTTGAGTTGTGACAACCGCCGATCATCAGGCCCGCCACAGTAAACACAGAGACACGCAAATTATATTACATTAATATACCGGCTTCAATAAATGAAACTCTGACTCACTGATAAATCGTTGTGCCCCTTAAATATTTGTATTTGAGGACCGCTGATTTGGGTGAAGCAGCCCGGTCAACGTTCCATTCAGAAGGTGGCGGCAATGCACAAAAATGCTTCCAAACCACCAGGCGAGACAATAGGCGGAGGAGAAGGAGAAGAAGAAACCCCTCGGCCATATTGCATTCACCAGGACGTACGCTGTTCGGTCGATTTGTAACTTGAAGTAAGTACGAATGCGTTTTTATTGTTGACAAATTATGAGGGTTTTACACAAATGTTCGTCTCATCTGTGTTTGGTGCTGGTCTTTACAACCGTTCAAATTTAGGATTTAACGTTTGGAATTCATACTGGAAGCTTTATATGGTTGGACGCTGTTGTCGTTTTCCGTGTCGAAACGACTAGCTAATCCTTCGGCACGTTTGCGATGTTGACGTTTCATTTCAAAGCATTTGCTTTACGTGCTGGTCTGTCAAATGTGACATGATTAATTTTTTTCTGGCGTTGGAATCCTTGATAGACGATAAGGTCTACAATATTATGATCAAGAAGACTTGGTCTAATGCCGAAAATGGTTAGCATTAGCCATCTTTTTCATTTGGCAGTGGTTAATTTGCCATGAACGGCTCTGATTGGTTGCACGTCGGAGCGAGGAATTCGTGGCCTGCCTTAAATCGGCTATTACCGTGATGTAGGTTGGCCGTGAATTGGTTATTTCAGCTTGAGTCATGTATTGTGCGTGGTTCCTACCTCGCTTCACCCACCTCTGTCTATTTTCAGGAAGTTTTCTTTTTGTTTGGTCACTGAAAGCAAGGCTGTTACTGGCATTACAGCCTAACCATAACCACTGGATTAAGGTTATCAGGGACATTCAGCCGTTTGTAGATTGCTTTGAAGGTTCGCGTATCTCTACTAGAGAGTTTTTCCCAAAGGAAAAAATCCCGTCCCATCCAGGCCGAATGATTTTAGGATTATTTTATTTCGTCTGAAATATAATAATAATAATAATGATGATGATGATGATGATACTAATAAAAATGCATTTTATTATTATTATAACATATTAGGGGTATGGCTATTTTGATATTCATTTTGTTATTCATACCAAATTATCAATCGATACCATATGACTGAGTTTAGGGAAAACTAAGCATTTTTCAGAAAACAAGATAACAATATAGGATGGGGAAAGTTTCATTTTACTTATCAGAACTTATTGTCAGTAATGTGTCATTGGCTAGCTTCAGCTGTCAATCATCGGCGTTGAATAAGGTCTGTGTTTGGCTGACCTTACTGCACATTTAAAGGGTAAGCGTAATAATTCTGTTTTGTTATTGCCTGAGATGTACTTAAAATAGTGTACATTCTTATCGTTGATTTTTGCTATATCACTACCTTGAATGTTGACATCTAGGCATCAATACCGACCACATTTTACAGTAGGTAAAGACATCATAGCACCCAAACATTTACCATAAATGGTAAGCAGGGATAGGCTCCAGCACACGTGACCCTAGTGAGGATAAGTGGGATGGATGGATGGATGTTCCAAGTCTTGCATGCACATTTAAGCAATAATATTCACATTTTGGTCGTACTCCTAACCACACCTTTCAATGTTGTTTCAGTTGTATGGCAATGACTCAAACCATTCAGACCAATGGCGTTCAACCCCTGAGTAAGACTTGGGAGTTGAGCCTTTATGAACTACAGAGAACTCCACAGGTAAAATGTTTTCTTTTAAAGGGGAGTTAAACCCTCAAAACTTCTTTGCAATATGTTCTATGTGCTTTCACTAGTCCGAACATTGTATTCCGATTAATACTCCATTTGTTGAATATGGGTTAAGACGCAATCATGGCTCAGCTTCAGAAAACCGGTGCGGTTATTGGCCATAACCTTAACCTGAACAACTTTCCTGTCATTTTTAGTTGACAGCAAGTGTCAAAATCTTGTTGAACATTTTTTGGGATCAATTTCCCGTTTAACTAAATAATTTATAATGTAGTGATAATAGTTAGCATTTATCCTGTTTTTTCCCTGCAGCATTGCGAGTTAACCTTTTTTTTTTTGGGGGGGGGGGCATAGGAGGCTATAACAGATGGCTTGGAGATTGCAGTTTCCCCCAGGTCATTACACAGTGAACTCATGTGTCCTATCTGTCTGGATATGCTGAAAAACACAATGACAACCAAAGAATGCCTGCACCGTTTCTGTGCTGATTGTATTATCACAGCTTTGCGATCTGGGTAAGTATATAATTTGGTTTCTGCTTTTGTCTTTATTCTTCTTGTATATTCAGTGTACAGTAGGGCTGGGCGATAAACCGAAAATTTACCGTGACCGAAATGTATTACTATGACCAAAATCATTTTGCCCATGTCGGTAAATTCAGTGTTTAAAAAACTAAAACAAAAGCCTTTTCTGTCTGCGGCAATGTTCATGCCCCTTTAAGACGGCTACAGCGCGTCTGGTCACGTGACTCCACCCATCTGATCAATGAAAGAAATAGACGACGCGGTCGTAGCTGGCGATTCCAATCCAGAAGCTTTTTCACCACCCACAACACAACCATGCTGTGCTGAAAGTTCAAAGTGAGACGCAAGGTTCGACAAGTGACAACAGCCCATTAACGGAGGCGACACCATACGAGAGAACGTCTCGGAGGTGGACGCGATAGCCTAGCACATAGCTAAAGATTTAGCTCCTCTATTTACAGTGGCGCGTTCAGGATTTAAACGCTTCATGAAAGCCGTATTTCCCGATATGGACTTCATCGGGACGGGAGCTTAGACATGTCAAGCATTTTGCATCTACATCCGAATTGTGGTCGAATCGCAACATGGATCCCTGATTGAGCCTGACTGTGCATTACATAGACGACAAGTGGCGTCTGCGCACCAGAGTACTCGAGATGGCACATTTTCCCAGATGATGCACACTTATTTGCATTGACATTTTCTTTTATTTTATTTAGCATTTTTTTTATTTGGCATTATTTATATTGTTTACAAGAAACCACACAAATCTAGGGCTCTGTACATATCATTACAGCATCTTGGCGCAATCTATTTCCAGAAAAAGATTTTGCGAGAGGTACCCTTTTTCTCCTGTTCTTTGTGACATTGTTCAAGTCTTGCAAAGCAAGCTATTGAGAATGTTTATACAAATGATTTTTGTACTTTTATTTTTCATTGAAAGTAATGTGTACCAGTTGGTCAATAAAAAAAAGCAGTCAATATGCATTTCCTGCATTTATTTTGATTTTAGTCCACGGGGGAATTTATCGCGCATTAATCGTTACCGAGGTAAAATTGCTCAATTTATCGCAATATTGATTTGAGGTCATATCGCCCAACCCTAGTGTACAGGTAAACCCCCTGCTATTAGCGTGAGGTAATTTTACATCCCAATAACGCAGTGCTTCTCAATTATTTTCTCTTACGCCCTCCTTGCAAGAAGAAAACAATTCGCGCCCCCACCACACCATCCACTCCCCACCTAGAAACATGTAACTATGCGAAGAAAATCTGTACAGACATTCGTAAACATTTATTTTGAATTGTATTCATGTATCATGCTCTCTTCCCTGTTTTTACTTATGGAATCCGCGTTTGTTTTTTTGTTTCATTTGTCTGTTTTGGTTGACATGCTTTACCAAGTATGTGTTGTCCTCTATCAATGTTTGTAATTTTCAATGGACATAAAGTTAATAAAAAAAGAAAAAATCCACTCACCACCGCAACTATAAATAATAGCATTTGTCTATAAAATAGTTATTGGTACACCTCTGCCTAACATTGAACAGAAACATGCAGTTCAACTTACAAGAATAACCAAATTAACATTTTTTATTAGACTGTAAAAGAAAAGCTAAAGATGTCCTTTATTAATCCCACAATGGGAAAATTTGAGGTGTTACAGCAGCAAAGATATAGATCACACAGAGTCGGCGGCGTAATGTAGCCGTTAATGTATAACATTAGCAGCAGACATTCATAAAAAGCATGCAAATATACACAGTATAAACGTATCTAAGTGTAAGGAAACACTCCTAATGCCTGTCCATTATACAGAGGGGGAAACGCTGTAATGATAAAAAATACTACAATGATAAAAATATTGCAATGATAAAAGTACTGTAATGGTTAGAGTACAGAAATGATAGAAAAGTACTGCATGATAGAAAATACTGCAATGATAAAAGTACTGTAATGGTAAAAAGTACTGCAATGGTAAAAGTACTGTAATAGTAAAAGTACTGCAACGATAGAAAAATACTGCAATGATGAAAGTACTGTAATAGTAAAAGTACCGCAATGATGGGAAATACTGCAATGATAAAATATACTGCAATGGTAAATGAACTGTAATGGTAAAAAGTACTGCAATGATAAAATATACTGCAATGGTAAAAGTACTGTAATAGTAAAAGTACTGCAACGATAGAAAAATACTGCAATGATGAAAGTACTGCAATGAAAAAAGTACTGTAATAGTGAACGTCCTGCAATGGTAGAAATACTGCAGTGATAGAAGTACTGTTATAAGAATACTGTAATGGTAAACAAAATACATCATTGGTCAATATTTAAGTACACCATTGGCTGAAAGTACAGTAGTAGTGTATATTGCATCCTAGGACTGCACAATTGCACTAATGCCCTCCCGTTTGTAGGCCTGACCCAATGTTTTTGTTAAAAAGTCTGACAGCAGTCGGCAGGAAGGAGCGGCGAAATCTCTCTTTGGTATAGCGAGGGTGTAACAGTCTATCACTGAAGGAGCTGTGGAGTGTTCTCAGAATGTCATTGAGTGGGTGGGCTGGGTTGTCCAGCAATGATGACAGTTTTGCCGTCATCTTCCTGCCCCCCACTGAGTCCACAGAGTCCAGGGAGCAGCCCAGGACAGAGCTGGCCCTCCTCACTAGTTTGTCCAGTCTCTTTTTGTCCCGGCCCGAGATGCCTCCTGCCCAAGAGACCACTCCATAGAAGATGACTGATGAAACCACCGAGTCATAGAAGTTCCTGAGGAGTGTTCCCCGAACGCCAAAGGACCTCAGCCTCCTTAGTAGGAAGAGTCTGCTCTGACCATTCCTATAGAGAGCGTCTGTGTTGTCGCTCCAGTCCAGTTTATTGTTCAGATGAACACCCATGTACTTGTAAGTTGAGACCCTCTCAACGTCTGTTCCCTGGATATTCACTGGTGCAGGTGGAGAGTGCAGACGCTTGCGGAAATCCACCACCAGCTCTTTGGATTTCACAGCGTTGTGAAAAGTGTATCAATTTGACACAAATTCCCCAAAATAATATCCTCGTTTAAGACGTAAACATTTTTGACAGATTGCACCATTTGCTCGTGAAAATAAAATTAAAATAATTCTATAAATAATAAATTCAAATTGACTTCAGCCACATTAAGTCAATATATAAAACACGCAAAAATGAATAAAATAATTTGTGCTGATTTTTTTTCTAGTGTTTTTTTTATTTATTTTTTTTATCCAATGGCCAATGAGCAGATTCACTCATGGTGTATTGGTACATCCGCCTGAGTTGTGTGCGGACAGCGTGGGATTGGTTCACACTCAGTGACGGTGTCTATGTCTGCTCTGTAACTGGCTGACGACCTGTTCAGGGTGTGGTGCGCCTTTCGCCCGTAGTCAGCTCGGAGAGGCTCCAGCACCATCCGCGACCCTGTACAGGATAAGCGGTCTGGATAATGACATGGCCAATGGGCGCACCACTGCTAACTACTTAAATGGATACGATACAATACAATACAATTTGTGTAATTACACTTTATCGTAGTTTGGCGGGGGAAAAAAAGCATGTTCCCCATGGTCACACGTGCCCCCCTCAGCATTGCACCACGTCCCCCCCAGGGGGGCCCTCCCCACTCTTTGAGAAGCACTGCAATAATATATAACCAGTTCAAGCATTTTTCCTTATCATCACATGACTTTAATGGTAATTTATGTTTTGCCAGTTTGTCCATAAAATACATGTTTTTGTATGGAACACAATAAAATGACAGGGCTGGAAATTAGGGCTGGGCCATATAACCTAAAATTCATATCACAGTATAAATTGATTGATCATGGTAACAGTACATATTAGGGCTGGGCGATAAACCAAAAATTGACCAACATCAATTTGCCCATGCCGGTAAATTCGGTGTTTCAAAAAAGAAAAGAAGTCTTTTCTGTCTGCGGCTAGGTTCATGCCCCTTTAAGACGGCTACTGCGCGTGTAGTCACGTGACTGGACTCATCTCAACTAGAAAGAAAACAGACGACGCGGTTGTAGCTGGCGATTCAAATCCAGAAGCGGCTGACACGGCTGAAGACGAAGCAACGTTAGTTGAATTGTTCCTATTGCGCTTGTCCCGAATAGAAATTCGACATCTGTCGTTTGGAAATGTTTTGGGTTCCATAAAGACGACGTTTGAGCAAAAAAACACAAACTACAAAGTGCGTCAAAAGCACCCAAAACAGCGCGTCCAACCTTTTCTTTTTCACCACCCACAACACAACCATGCTGTTGACTTGGGACTTGTGCCAAAAGTTCAAAGTGAAAAGCTAGGTTCGACAAGTGACAACAGCCCATAACGGAGGCGACCCCATACGGGTGAACGTCTAAGAAGTGGACGCAATAAGCTAAAGATAGAGCTCATCTATCAGATCAGAATCAGAAATCCCTTTATTGTCATTGTACTCAAGTGTGCAACGAGATTAGAGAGCTCCCCTCTCCAGTGCAATACAACAATAATTCAGATAAATATATAAATTAGATAAATAAGAGAATAGTTAGTGCAATGGAAAATAATACTGAATAGGATATATAAAAACGCATCACGTTGCTGTTCTGCAAGGTAAGGGTGGTCGTGTGTGTGCGTGTGTGTGTGAGAGTTTAGAATGGAGATGGCTCTTGGAAAGAAACTGTTTCTCAGACTATTGGTCCTTGATTTGATGCACCTGTAGCGCCTGCCGGAGGGCATCAGGTCGATCAGGTGTGAGTTTGGGTGGGTATTGTCTTTGACGATATTGAGAGCCCTGCTGAGGCACCGGGTGGTGTAGATATCCGACAGTGAGAGGAGAGGGCAGCCAATACTGTGGGAGCTGATATTTTTCACAGCCCCAACAGATATAATGCTATTTTGAGAACATCAATTTTGCAAAACTCAAATTGTCCCAAATTGCTACATTGACTCTGCCCAGTTTTTCAGATTTTCCCTCTTCTCAGCTATTCTTCCATAGATAGCTGTCTGGTCCTCATGTTTGCTGACAGTTTTCATAGGTGTAAGCCAAAAACAAGCTAATTTATGATAAGCAATCAATCTAAAAGGCAACACCTGAGCAATGAGAAACACCCATTAGTCACGTGTTCCAATACTTTTGCACAGTTGAGAAGTGGGTGGGTTCTAAATAAATGTGCTCTCTCCTGGTTTGTTTCACACATCTATATGTAAATACCATGAAATAAAAGCTGGAATTCTGACTTTTGATCTAAATACCAAACGTCTTCAGCATATGACAAAAACAAAGGAATTCACTTTGCCAATTTTGATTCTTTTGGAGGGGACTGCAGGTGTGCTTTCTGGATGCATTGTGGAACCATAAGTAAAACATCCTATAAAAATATTTAAAACATTTTATTTATCTATTAAGGAAAGGAAAATGGAACTCACATTGCAAATAACTGAGTTTGAATGGCTGGGTATTTGTGAAACACAGTATACATCCACCAGCTCCAAGATTTGGAGGGAGTAAAATTTGAAATACATGGGTCTTTTTTTTTTTCTTTTTTTTTAAGCACCCCAAAAATTAGGGAGGAAATGGTAGCTATCCAACAAATAAATTGGATAAAATGCGGACAGATGGATGTTGACCATGCACATAAATTTTGGTTTCGCTAAGGACAATAAATATGTTGTGACGAAATATGATGTGCCCTGACAAGAATAGTGGCATATAAGATACCAAAAACATGTAAGATACTTTATTTAGGGAGCCTAAAACGGGACATGGTGCAGAAGAAGGAGTTTCTTGTTAAAATAGTCAGTGAGTGAAACATGATCAATCAACTCCACTGTATTGTGTGAAGGCCTCAGC
This sequence comes from Idiotropiscis lumnitzeri, assembly GCF_059441095.1. Lineage (NCBI taxonomy): Eukaryota > Metazoa > Chordata > Actinopteri > Syngnathiformes > Syngnathidae > Idiotropiscis > Idiotropiscis lumnitzeri. Next base: position 1,760,378 of record NC_142402.1, on the reverse strand, counting down.
CTTCACACAATGCAGTGGAGTTATTCTAAACCTTTCGACTTTATTATAGTTTCTATTTTATTCTTCGCCTTTTTTCGGCGCGTAACTACTTCCACAGTTTTCCTCCGATTTTTACCCTTCCAACTTCGTTCTATTACAAAAATTCACGCGAAGCGTGCTTCCATTTTTCATGTCTTCACCTTTTTCCCATAATTCACCATTTCACTTTATTCAGCCCCAAAACTCCATTCATTTCCAATGGGAGATTCAACATTTCACTAGTAAATGCTTCAAAATTAAAATTTAACCCATTCAGGTCATTCATTTCACATTCCAGCGTCTCCGTTCACGTCTTTCACCCTTCAAAAATTCATCCATTCATCCACTCCCAATTGCTCTTCTTCGGCACGCCACTGCTTCCACATATTTCATCCAATTTTCACTGTTCCAACTTCAGTGTATTCCAAATATCCATGCCATGCGTGCTTCCATTTTTCACGTCTTCACTTATTTCCCATAATTCACCATTTCACTTTATTCACCCTCCAAAAGCCCATTCATTTCCAATGGGAGATTGAACATTTCACTATTAAATGCTTCATATTTGATATTTAACACATTCAAGTCATTCATTTCACATTGCCGTATCCCCTCTCACACTTTCACCTCATTCACCCTTCAAAAATTCATCCGTTCCCAATTGCACTCTTTCTACACGCTTCAGCTTCCCCATTTTTCATCCGATTTTCACCGTTCCACCTTCAATCAATTCCAAAAATTCATGCCATGCAGGCTTCCATTTAGCACCCCCGGGAGCCCCCCCCCCTTCACCTCCAAACGAAACATTAGCTCATTCAACACACCCTTGGTGGGGTTTATCTCGGATTTACTTTAGCAGTCCCCCAGTGCCACCCCCAAACTCCGCCCCACTGCGGTAGCACCCCCCCCCCCCCCCCAGTGAGTCAGCAATCTTGGAAAAGGACACCAAATACACAGTCAGTAAACCACATGTGACCACACCAAACCAGAGCTGAATCGGAAGTGACGTCACCGAACCGAAAGTAGATCTGAAGTGACATCACCAAAACCGGAAGTGACACCATTTGACAGTAAGTGTCGTAATTCGCTGAGATTTGAACCGGAAGTGACGTTTTTCAACCGGAAGTGGCGACATTTTCTCTATTTGAGTGTCAGAAATTCATCCATTCGTCCATTCCAAATGGATCTTTACAAATAACGTGTTAAAAATTAAAAACATTCATTTCAGTCATTTCACATTACTTTTTCACCACTCACATTATTCACTTAGAAATTCAAATGTTTGAGCTCATTCAACTGCCAATGGACTGGCAGCCACCTTGGACTAGGTAATTAGCTTTACCTCTGATTCACCTTGACCACCCCCAGTGAGGCAACCATCTTAGACTGGGACATTACCCCCCCCAACCATCTTGGAGAAGGATTCCAATCAACGGTATGCAAGACCAGGACCGGATTCTCGAATGGACTGCTTGTTCTGTTGATTTGCTGGAACAAAAAAAGTTGCTCTAACTTGACCCAGAGGAGTCTTGTCTTCTGAAAATTTTACACAAGATGATGGGAGTGCGGGCCTGAAGATGACACCATGTGTTTTTCATGATAGTGGTTGTGCCACCTACTTTAAAAAGAAAATACCTGTCACTGTCTCATGAATGCTTGTTTGTCTGCTTGTTTGGTTGTGATTTTCCAAAACAATTATCGATTAATGTGATAATTCATTAGGTTTTGATTACTCATTGCACAGTTAGTATCTTTTCAGTCATACTCTTTCACGCAACCAATATATCTTCTGTCCTGTGATTTTATTTTAGCAATAAAGAATGTCCTACGTGTCGCAAGAAGTTAGTTTCCAAGAGGTCGCTGCGTCCGGACCCTAATTTTGATGCCCTGATAAGTAAGTTGTGTGATATTCAATGTTACCCAATACATTGTGCAAATATTATATTAAATGACTCTTGAGCAGTTGATGAAAGTTAGCCATCATTACTTTTCCATTTGTTCCTCAACACTCTTCCTCCTAAAAAGATGTTCTAAGTTAAGCCTTTTCGGGTGTTGTTGTGTGCTTTATTTGTTCCTCAATACTCTTCCTCCTAAAAAGATGTTCTAAGTTAAGCCTTTTCGGGTGTTGTTGTGTGCTTTATATCGCTGGCGTTGTGCTGATACCTCGTGTCAGAATTTAGTCAACACAATGTTTTCAAAAATCTTTCATATTCGTCAGTAAATCGCTGTTCTGAATCTGTGGCAGTGGATGTTCCCAAATGGCAGTGCATGTTTTTTGAGCGTAATGATAGGGTGTTCAATTTATAAAGTGCTTTTTTTGGACAATCAAAACACATAAAGTAACAAACTGAACATTGCAACAAAAACAAAGCAGAAATGGTCACTACATTTTGATGGCTTGTCAATTGTCATCCTCGGTGGCCTGGGTCCTAGGGATGGGGAAAAAAAAAATCGACCAGCTTGGTTGTGTCCACCACAAAAAATGGTCGACACAATGATGGATGCCTTGAAACTTTAATAATTAAAAAAACGAATTAAAAAATTGTGCCACCTGGAACCAGTTGTATGTCCACACGTTCATTTTTTGCTGACGCACCTAAGCTTGCAAACAGCCGTAAACCTACAATAACCTGTTGACAAGGGTTTGTGATCTCTCAGAAGGTAGAAAAATAAGATTTTATGAATTACTACAATGCAGCGCTGGCAAAACTTAGACATTCTAGCATGTAAATGACCCGCGTAATGAGATGGTGACTTTCTCTGTGGGTGCCTTCTGCGAGAGGTAACGGCAACACAGCTTTAAATCAGTGTTTTTAAGTGATTTAAACACTGAACTGAATTAAAAACATAATTCCCACACCTGCCATGTGTCTCTCTCTGTGGGCACCTCCAGAATGGAAAGGAGTCCATCCCCTCTCAAGAGGACTGGTACCAGAGCCCAAGCTGTGTATGGAGGCAAGTGCGACTGTATCTAGTCGGAACTTCCCTCCTTGCACACCAGCTCAGGCTCTTTCCCTGCCAGAGAGGTGACATTCCACGTCCCTGGAGCCTGTTTGTGTAGCTGGGGATCAGACCGCGAAGGTCCCACCCTGCCTTTGGCATCTGCCCAGCTTACAAGGCACCCTTTGGCCTCACCCGCAAGTAGGGGACCCATGGGAAGGGGGAGCCACATGTTTTCTGGCTGAGCCTCATTTTTGCATGACCCCGGAAGATATTTCTCCTATTGTCTACAAGCGAAAGTCACACCAAGACTTTATATTGTTCACTAAAGCTCTGGAAGCCCGTATCCCATTGAGATGTGAATGTTTTGTGTGTGTTCATGAAGATAGCGAATAGTGATATTCTGGTACCACTTTTTGGGTCCCGATACCGCTAACTGGCTGGGCAGTATCGGCTGATACCGATATTGTACCGATACTTTTGAAAAATCCAAATATAAGCACAATTTTTTGGGGTAATTCTAATGAATTGCATACTCACTTGGATGTAAAATTATTTATTCACCATGCGCACAAAGAGCTGGGACTGTATGGGAATTTAGGGGGGTTCACCGGAGCGCCTCATCCAAACAGTCACTCGAATCAAAGAGTGTGACCGGACACAGGGATAGAGAACAACATAGCATTAATAGCACTCCAATCAATTCTACAGAGCTCAATAACTCACTTTCATTCTGGCGCATACATGACGACGAAAAGTGTAGCAATGGTGCATCCGCAGCTAACGCCTAACGAACTCGATACGTCTCTCTTAGGACCGCTTAGCTGTCCAACAATATGCCCGACATAAAATAACGTAAATACAAGGACCCATTAGCTCCCCAAAAACATGGCTGTTGTTAAATACGCAAATTAAACAGCAAACCAATACCTGTCTAAACAAAGCAGTAATGAGGAATTTACAACTATTGAAAATAAAACCGGGAAAAGCGGAGGGTGCCTGGCCCGTGCGTGTCCGTGGAGGGTGCTTGTTAGCGGCTTCACTGCTACGTACGCCCGCCTCCCTTGCAACGGAGGTCTCGTGTGCTGTTGCTACGGGGGGTCGGTGCACGGCCCGTGCGTGTCCGCGTAGGGTGCTTGTTAGCGGCTTCACTGCTATGTACGCCTGACTCCCATGCGACGGAGGTCTCGTGTACTAGAGCTACGGGCCGTTTCGTCCCGTGCGTGTCCGGGGAGGATGCGTGTTATCGGCTTAAATATTACACAAGCGTTACCTCAAGTCGGTCGGTAAGTCCACCTTTGCCACCCTTTTTTTTTTTGAGTCACGTTAGCTCAGCGGCGCACACGTAACCCTCGGGTTGTATTTCCTCAAGGGGAGGGAGTTTGTGACGAGTAGGGCAGTGATAGGTCGAATTTGAGTTTTTTTTTTTTTTTTGGGAGCGATAATTTATTGATACCATTTTCTATAGATATCACTCACCCAATTATAGCGATACATTTCGATATCCAATTATCCTCACAGCCCTACTCTGATTTTTGTATTTATCAGGTTAAAGCAAACTGATGTTGCAGTTTTTACCCTCCCAAAAAAATAACACAAGAAGAGCATCTGAATTCACACAAACTATCCTCAAAATGACACTAGAGATGAGAGAAGTGATATTGTGTTAAATCCTGTTGGAAAAACTTGTTTGTTTTCACTTGCTCTGGTTTTAAGTATTTGACCTCGTTTTCTTTTTTATTTAAGAGTTATTTATTTCTTAGTTATTCTTAATTATTTTACTTGGCCTGCTGAACGTGTGTATTCACTGTAATGCATTGACAGCGAAAACATTCATGTGCACACATCATGACTCTAAAAAGAATTTAAATAAGTGTTCACAAGTGTTTTGTGAATTAATAATTGTCAATTCCAAAATATTTTCTGGATTATTTGAAAATTTTGTTTAAAAATTATTTTTTAGACTAATCGACTAATCGTATGGTTAGTAATCGTTTAGGACAGCCCTAATGCCAACACTCGCAAGCCTTCCTCCTTTAGTGGGTTTCGGGCTTAGATGGAGAGAAAAATTATTCTTTTGCTATCGTTTATCCCATCAGGTAAAATTTACCCAAGCCGGGATGAGTATGAAGCACACCAGGAAAGAGTGTTGGCCCGCATTAGCAAACATAACAACCAGCAAGCACTTTCCCACAGCATAGAGGAAGGACTGAAGATACAGGCTATGACCAGGTAAACCATCTTGTCATACACATTCAAATAGACACCCATATGAGTGTTTGTGTTTGTATCGGATGTTCAAACGCTGACCTACGGCGAGAGCCACTATTTTCTTCCTCTTATCAATCACCAGATTTCACTGCTTACAATATTGCAGAGATAATGCAACAGAGATCCCTTAAAACGTGTCAGTTTCAAAAATAGTTGTTTGTTCCTATATTAAATTTCTTTATTTTCAGACTGCAGCGTGGTAAAAGACAAGCAGTGGAAAATGGTAGTGGAGCTGAAGATAATGGAGACTCCTCACACTGCAGTAATGCGTCTGTCCACAGCAATCAGGTAACTCATTATCACCAGCGCATCATACTGCTCTATAATGCCAAAGGGAAATTACATTTTCACTCAGCCATTTACAAGGTAGGGCTGGGCATTTGATCAAAATTGAATTCTAATTATTATATTGGCCTCTAGGGCGGCACAGTGGGCGACTGGTTGGCACGATCGCGCGCGGGTTCAATCCCGGCTCCGGCCATCCTGGGTGGAGTTTGCATGTTCTCCCCGTGCCCGCGCGGTTTTCCTCCGGGTACTCCGGTTTCCTCCCACATTCCAAAAACATGCATGGCAGGCCGATTGAACACTCTAAATTGCCCCTTGGGATGAATGTGCGTGCGGATGGTTGTTCGTCTCTCTGTGCCCTGCAATTGGCTGGCAACCAGTTCTGGGTGTCCCCCGCCTACTGCCCGAAGATAGCTGGGATAGGCTCCAGCACCCCCTGCGACCCGAGTGAGGAGAAGCGGTACAGAAGATGGATGGATGGATATTGGCCTCTTAGGATCATAGAAACATCATAGAAAAACAATTGATATGCCGAATGGCGCTGTATATGTTGGGAAGTTCCTACATTGCGAAAGCACCTGGAAGTTTTGCTTGTGCACTGCACTTGTGTACTGTTAATTTCATGCTGTTCCAACCCCCCCGTACACCTGTTGTTATGGAAATGCAACAGAGGCCGTGTGGTGTGGTGTAGTTCCGGGCAAAACAAGAGTGCTGTGGGGCTGTTTGGGGCAAATGGAAAAGTGGCATATGCCTCCATGTGCCTTTTGTCCATACTAACTATGAATTTGAAACTATCTCCCAGGAGGCTGGTCCAAGCATAAAGCGTACCAAAACGAGTGATGACAGTGGACTTGACATGGACAATACTGCAGAGAATGGAGGAGGTGACTCAGTGATTGACAGCGGTGCCAGCGAAATAGAATTGGTTTTTAGGCCTCATCCTACACTGATGGAAAAGGATGATGGTCAGAACAGGTAAATACAAGTTAATATCATTTGTAATATTAAATAATGGGCTAATTTTGGAAACGTTCAAGGTGTATGAATACTCTTGCCGTCACTGTACAAGATGCTGTCACGATCGCATGGCCAGAACTTTGAAGCCCAAAGCAAAGATTACACTAAATTTAAGAGAAAATACAATGTTTATCCAACCGACGGTACATGATAGCATAAGCAAAGTTAAATACAAAAACGTAAAACTGTCATCTTTAGGCTCATGCAAAAACACTGTAACGGGACAAAAACAACAGAGATAGGCGCTTTACTCTATTTTGCTGGTCTGTCCTCCGTTCGCGACCTAGGCACCTTTTTATCATCGTCCCTCTGTCCTTATTCATAAAATAATTGGCATTTTAAAGCGCTTCTGTCCTTGTCTCTTACCCGGCTGTACCCCCGGCGTAAAAAAAAAGAAAGCTTCCGTGCTTGACGAGAGGCAAACGGCAGAGGTTGCAGAATTCATAAACATTTAAAGCTCATTAGCTGTCTAATTTCCGATTCACATCCACACACCGAAAATGCTGGACTACAAAACATACTAGGGATGTAAAGATTCATCAAAAATCGATTTAACATCAATATAATCTGCTCAAAATATGCATCAATATAAAAAAAAAAAAATCTATTCTCAACGCCGTTGTCTCATGTCTGCGCTGTAAACAAACTGCACACCTATGCTACTTAATACGATGCAAACTTCCTTCCCTTTCATAGTAACACAGCAGTGATAAACAAGCATTTGTAAAGGAAATGCATTGTGGCTGCCGTCCGATTCAATTTACAATAACATAATTTCTGACATAGCCAGCTGTAGTTAGCACGCACAAGCTACCATGTGAGTCTGATGGAACGTCACACGCGATGTGCTGTTGTGGTATGCTAACATAATGTTTACTGTGGGTTGTGGCGGCGTTAGTCGGCAAACTCACATGTATTAAAAACCACAACATAGTTTTTATTTATGCGTGATTGACATCGAAACAGCAAGAGCACAAGTGCTAACTTGCGAATGCGCACCGCGTGTTGCGTTTATGGAGTCGGAAATTTCATGACCCAAAGTACAGCATGACGCATTTGCCACAAGCCATTAATAGCTGCACCCGACAATAAAACATAACATGTGGGTACATACAGGTTGTTAGACTATACTAATTTACAGCGCTAAAAAATATTGGAGACAAATGGATTAACAATTGTGTTTTGCTGAGCATTATTTCCGAGTTTTGTGATATGCATCACGCTCTCGAGTTCTCTCACACTCTCCCTCTCTCTCAGGTTTTATGGCACATACCACGTTTTGAATGTGCAGATGATAAGCATGCTAGATAAGCAAAACATAACATTTTGTATTCAGGTTCAATAAAAACAAAATTAAAAATTAATTCAAGTGATGATTTTAGTTTTCTTCAGTACGGTGTATTTCCTCAATTTTCTTCATATGATTTCAGTCCCTTCTATATTAAAAGAATGTATTGGTGCTCAAGTATTTTTTTGTGTATATATAGGCAGTTTCATAGTTTCATATAAATTGCGCAAACCATCAAAATGTATTTTGTTTGTGGATCGCTGCAGCATCACAAGAGCGCACAGAGACAAGCGTGGCAGCAATTTAAAAAAAATGAATAAAATATTGAATCGAAATCTGGAACTTTCTGGAATTTCATAATTATCAGAATGCAAAAAATATGTCTTCAAGTATGTACACATTTATCAATTCTATCACATTGCTATTAAACTATTTCTGGAACATGGGCATGCGGACTCCTCTTTTGGTGGTCCGAAGGAGCTTCTGAAATAGTTGACGAATTATATTGCTATTTGCTTCCATATAGTGTGGAGTTTGTGCCTCGCTACATAAAGACATCTGGGAATGCAACAGTGGATCACCTGTCTAAATACCTGGCTGTCCGTCTGGCGTTGGAGGAGCTTCGAAGGAATACAGAGGCGAGTGCTGTTAATGTGGAGGCTGCTTCAGAGAAGCAGTACACTATCTACATACCTACTGCTGGAAACCAGTTCACTGTGAGTACATGTGCATACTCTCATATAAGGCCCCACTGCGTTTGAGTGAAAATACAACCCCTTGCAAAATTAGGGCATCACCGGTTTCAGGATGTTCATTCAGTTGTTTTGTTGATAAAAATCACGTCCGGCATGGCTCCAAACTAAAGTTATTTCAAATGGCAACTTTTTGCCTTTAAGAAACGCTAAATGAAATGCCCCAAAAATGTGATTGTCGTTACAGTTACATTCAGTGTTGTACCTGAACGTGTTCAATGAATGAAACGTCATGAATTGTTCTTATTTTGGGCAAACGTGAACTGAGCTTAGTGTATTTCTGCCTGATGAACATTTTTGTGAACGCGCTCATGTTGACATCTGTGTCGTTTTTCTAACAGGGTTCATTTTAGTTCACGAGTGCTAGGTTTCATTAGACTTCCAGAAAACCTGAGTAAACACGGTAAACGCGCCTACATAAGGTGCGGTTACCTGACTCCGGAAAATCTATATTAGTCAGTGAGTTGTTTGTTAGTCCCTGGTAGACATTAGACATCAGAGACTTTCAGAGGTAGGGGTCCAGGTGGGTCGTCGTCAGTCGCTCCTCTTTTTCTTTTAATTCCTCATTTAAAAAAAAGAGCCACAGAAAGTTGGAGTTCTTTGCTAGTGGGATTGATTAGGTTGCAAAAATTGGAAGTGGCAGTGTTTTGGGGTTTATATCTCGCAGAAACATATTGTTTAGAAAATAAAAAATGTATGAGCT